>NW_017617269.1:234349-309349 GCF_001879475.1 Ipomoea nil | reverse complement strand
GGATAGAAAAAATGGCGGTCACAGATTTTAATCAAATGAATGGCTCAGATTAATTAAAAGATTGATAAGATTTAAATTTTACATTAAAATTTTCTAAAGTACCCACACATCGTTACTAATTCCGTTAAAATTTTAAGAATTGCCGTTAGTTCACCGTTAACTTACTCATTGATTTCAATAAAAAAAAAAAAAGTCTTAGGTTCGAACCTCATCCCAAACAAAGTTGGCATAATTAGTACTCTATTTTACTCTTATTAAATTATATAAATAATAATTTAGTAGCTACAACAAAAAATTATAGATATGCATTTCTTTAATTTAGAATTATGTGTCCACAATGCCTTTATTCAAAAAAAAAATATTCATTATCAATAAATTAAATGAGAGAAATAATTTTATTAGTTATATTGTCTTTATTTTTCTACAATATAAAAATTCTTTATATTCAAATTTATTAATTGATTATATTCGCTACATTGTCCTTACAATGTCTTATTTCAGTGAAAAAAAATTATTCATTATCAACAAATTAATTAAGATAAATATTTTCATTAGTTATATTGTCCTTATTTTTCTCAAATGTAAAAATTTTTACATTCAAATTCATCAATTGATTATATTCACTACATTGTCTATTATCTTTTTTTGTGCACTATTTTTCTAATTAAATATCAAAGTTATAATACAAAATAATGCTATATATTTATTTACCAAGTATTTTATTAATACCATGAAAAAATTAAAAAAATATATAATTAATAAAGCCAACCATATTAACTAGAGAGATTTTGTGACAAAGAGAGTATTCAAATCACACAACAAATTGAAGTAAGAACTACCTTACAATGTCCTTGTTTGACAATCAGCAGTTAGCGGTTAGCGTTAGCGGATTATATTAGCGAATTTGACCAACGAATTTATTTAATTATTAACATTGGGTAGAAAAAATGACCGCCAAATTATTAAATCAAATGAATGGTTCAGATTATTCAGGTTTTAATTTTTTTCTTTTAAGTTTTTCTAATTTATCCTTAATTATATGATTATCCATTTAACTTTTTCGTTAAATACCGTTAATTCTCCGTTAGTCTAATTCTAATATTAAAGTCTAATATAGAATTATAACTATACCATCAATCTAATTCTAATATTAAAGTCTTAATAAAACTTAACCACAAATCCTAATGTCGAAATCTCCTCAAACAATATTAGTATATATTTAATATTTTATGCCCTAATTTTTATTTGTTCTCCCTTATGTCCCGTATTTGGTTTCAACCATACCTATACAATTATTTTATTGACAATTATAATCAATCTTGACTATATTATCTTGCATTTGTAAACTTAGAATTACCTATTTAACCCGCACGGGCTTAGCTCAATGGTTAATTTAGTGGGCAGTATTTGGGAGAAGAGACCAAGGTTTGAACTTCGGCAGCGACAGTGCGAGAATTATGTCCAAAGTGGGTAGATTGCTTGTGCGCACCGGCATTTGGTCCTGTCTGCTAAATCATTAAGTCACCGTGATTTACAATTTCCCACAATGCTCTGTCGGGTCCGAGTGTGGGGACCCTCGGGGTTGGGGACTCAACCTTTGGGAGAAGAATTACCTATTTAAATACGCAAATTCAACCTTCAATTATCTATGCATGAACAATTTCAATATAATCTTGCCTTAATATACTTTAAAGTACTTATTTAAAAAAAAAAAAAACAAACAAACAAACATTGGGCATTATCCCAATCGCGCAATGCGCGTAAAAAACTAGTATATATATAGGGTTGAGTTCAAATGAGGACAACAATATATAGAAAACTGTGCGGACAAATAATGGGCACACAACAACTTAATATCAGGCACACAATTTAATACATAATGGCACACAAGAATACATGTAAACATCATGTTTTGAACCCAGGCTCTATTAATTAATAAATCTATGCACACGACTAACAAACTGTGGCACACGACTACATTCGGTCATGCACACGACATGAAGACTAATGGCAGACACTATATTTGTCCTCATAGTCCTCTATAATATACTTGTCCTCATTTGAACTCAAGTATATATATATATATATATATATATATATATATATATATATATATATATATATATATATATATATAAAGAAAAAGATTTATGATTATTATGAAGTTCCTAAACCCTTGATATTCCCTCCATTTGGTGCATTTGAGAGTTATGGAATATCAAGGGTTTAGGAACTTCATAATAATCATAAATCTTTTTCTTTATATATATATATATATATATATATATATATATATATATATATATATATATATATATATTAGGTTCTGGTGCGGTTAGAGTGCTCATGTGCGGTTGTGCGGTTTAATTTGGGTCATTCATCTCGCTTAAATCAACGTTCAGAATTACCAAATTTTTTTAAAAAAAACGCCGTGGCAATTTTGTAATATTTGAATCTAGGTCAAAATTAATGTAATCGGTTCTGTGATTAATGTGCGTGAGTTTTGTATATAAGATGCGTGAGTCTTGTGCATAAGGTGCGTGAGTTTTGTGCTTAATGTGCGTGGGGTTGTGCTTAATGTGAGTAGTTGGTAAAACTTGAAGTGTGGGCTTTTGTGTTTAAGGTGCGTGCGATTTGTTCATAATGTGAGTGGAGTTTGTGCTTAATTTGCGTAGGGTTTGTGCTGTGTGTGAGGTTAGTGATTAATGTTAGTAATTGATGAAACTTAAAGTCTGTGAGTTAATTCTTAAAGTGCGTGGGTTTTATGCTTAATGTGCGTGAGATTGTGCTTAATGTGCATGATTTTTGTACTTAATGTGCGTGAGTTTGTGCTTAATGTCAGTAGTTGTTGAAACTTAAGATCTGTGAGTTAATACTTAAATGCGTGGGTTTTGGGCTTAATGAGCGTGAGATTGTGCTTAATGTGCGTGAATTTTGTACTAAATGTGCGTGAGTTTGTGCTTAAGATCTAACACTTAAAGGTGCGTGGTTTTTTTTTTTTTTTTTTTTTTTTTTTTTTTTTTTTTTTTAAATTTTCATTGATTTGAGCCGTTGATCTAGATTTGATCAATGACTCAAATCTAACCGCACAACCGCAAGGGAAGCTATACCCGCACAAATAATGGGCACACAACAAATTAAAACCAGGCACACAACTTAATACATAATGGCACACAAGAATAAATGTAAACATCATGTTTCGAACCCAGGCTCTATAAATTAACAAATCTAGCACGCGACATACAAACTGTGGCACACGACTACATTCGGCCATGCACATAACATACTGTCTAATGGCACATACTACATCAGTCCTCATAGTCCTCTATAATATACTTGTCCTCATTTGAACACGCACATATATATATATATATATATATATATATATATATATATATATATATATATATATATATATATATATATATATATATATATATATATACATATATATATATATATATATATATATATATATATATATATATATATATATATATATACATATATATACATATATATATACATATATATACATATATATACATATATATATATATAGTATATATATATACTATATATATATATATGTATATATATATATATATATATAGTATATATATATATGTGTGTATATATGTATATATATATGTATATATATATATATATATATATATATATATATATATATATATATATATATATATATATATATATATATATATAGGGACGCACTCAGGTGCGAATAAGTGCCCAGGAAGGAAATGCGAACGAATCAGCGCGCGACACGTGTCCAGATCTAATAACTTAAAAAAACGCGTTGGCATTTTCGTAAATAATTGAACATCGAAGTGCAAGTAAAATATCTTATAAGTGCACATATTTTCATCTATAAGTGCATGTAATTTTGCCTTGTTAGCATTCACTTTCCGCAACCATTCATGCACCTGGGTGTGCTTATAACTATGTGTGCAACTATTTATAACTATAGGTGCAACTACTTATAACTATAGGTGCACCTACTTTCACCTATGAGTGCATGTAATTTTGCCTTGTTAACATTCATTGATCTGAGTTCAGCGGGTAGTAATACTCCTGATAACCACTCGCAAACATTCATACACTTAGATGCAACTACTTATACCTATGTGTGCAACGACTTAGAACTATAGGTGCAACTACTTAGAACTATAAGTGCAACTAAGTATTGATGCTCAGTGTAAATTTTTACTTGCACCTATAATACATTTTACATGCACTTGTAAAATGTATCATAGGTGCAAGTAAAAATTTACACTGAGCATCAATACTTAGTTGCACTTATAGTTCTAAGTAGTTCCACCAATAGTTCTAAGTAGTTGCACACATAGGTATAAGTAGTTGCATCTAGGTGTATGAATGTTTGCGAGTGGTTTTCAGGAGTATTACTACCCGCGAACTCAGATCAATGAATGTTAACAAGGCAAAATTACATGCACTTATAGGTGAAAGTAGGTGTACCTATAGTTATAAGTAGTTGCACCTATAGTTATAAATAGTTGCACAGATAGTTGTAAGCACACCCAGGTGCATGAATGGTTGCGGAAAGTGAATGCTAACAAGGGAAAATTTCATGCACTAATAGGTGAAAATAGGTGCACTTATAAGAGATTTTACTTGCACTTCGATGTTCAATTATTTACGAAAATGCCACCGCGTTTTTTTAAGTTATTAGATATATATATATATATATATATATATATATATATATATATATATATATATATATATATATATATATATATATATATATACTAACTTTTTAATAGTTTGTAATTTTGATTAGTTTTTTAATAATTTATTTACAAAGAAAATTAGGTAAAGTAAAATTAAGTAAGGAAAAAAATTTCCCGCCAAAGTGTGAATGCATATTAATAGATTTGTAAGATCATTATTGTTTTTGTGTGTAAACCACGAGGTGGTCTGAGTCTTTCTCTGTCCGTTTAACTTTGTAAGATCATTATTGCAAATAAAATTAGCAATATGAATGCATTTTTTATTATATATAGTCTTAGCATTTAAATATTACAATGTATAACTATACTTACATTTTTAATAAAATTAATTCTTCTTTGTATTATAACATTACAACAATATTTATAAATTTTTGTCCGTGCATCGCACGGGGCAAATACTAGTATATATATATACTAGTATAGTCCCCGTGCGATGCACGGGATGGATATTGTTCAAGATAGTTTACAATTGTGTGAATAATTGGTTACGTTATTGGGAAAAATTTGCAATATTAACAAATAGTAAAAATTATTACAACATGTTTAAACATAATGTCCAAAAATACCGTTTAGTAAACAATTACAAATTATTGAAGATTTCATGGTATACTACGTTGGTTGTTGATGTAGTAGTTGTCCTTGAGTCGCTGTCAATTAATTAGGGTACGTTATACTAATGTTATAAACATAATGTAATAATTTAGATTTTTAGTTGACGATTTGTTTACCAATTGCGTCATCGCTTTTACTTGGCGACAAATTCAGGTCAAATGTATGTAAGGCGCTTCTTCGGCGGTGAATTATCCATTAAATCAATAACTTCTTCGCAATAAGCTATAATAGTTGTCATCAATTAAGTATTGTTATTATAGTATAAATAATGCATAATTGCGGATTAAGTGTTAGGAAAATTGTTTATATTAATATAACAATACTAACAATTTGTAATATTGCTTAAAGGTTGTTTGCAATTGCTTGTTTGACCCAAGGTGTTAGACATTAATATTCTTGTAGTGGTAGACCCTGTTACGCAAAATAAAAGAATATAATTAGTTATATTATATAAATTCAGAAAAAATGGTTAAAAAAATACCCTGCTAGGATTTCTATCTTTAATCCAAAAAGCTCAAGACTTGCTCACCATTTGTAACAACACTAAAAGGTGTACAAAGTGTATTCTGAAAGACACCCAATATTTGTGTTCTATTAGATGGTTATGGATCTTGATTTGTTAACGATGATTGCGAACCTTCATTGGATGTAAAATGTTCGTTCTCTGCATATTAGGACATGAATGTTTAAAGCGGTCATTAAGAGATTATATATTAGTGTCATAAAATATTCAACTTTAATTAAATAATAACCACGGCTAAACATGTGAAATAATGATAAAACTTCAAATTCCAAACATATAATAAATCTCTATCTCTATAATTACATGCACTACCAAAAGAAAATGCTTAATGAAAGTGAAATAGTCCAGTTTATTATATTTTATATATAATGTATATAATCCTCAAACTAAATTTTTTAATCAGTTTTATAATATATATAGAGATTATAAATATTACTCCATTAAGTAACCATAGTGTTAGTTTTCTCACCAGAAGCAGTAATGGGTCTTTGTTGACCTTATCTGCTACAATCAGATCTGGGTTATATTTTGGAAATGAGAATGATGCTCTCATTTCATACCCAGCGTTCACAGTTCTCGCTTTGCACCCTTTTCTCTCGATTTCGTCCTATTTCTCTACATTATTTTCCAGATCATGCGCTCTCTGTTCGTAATCAGGTGTAGTTCGTATGTAATCTACAAACATCATCTCTCGATTTCGTCCTATTTCTCTACCGATTTGGAAACCCTACTCTGAGTTCGAGTTTGCTCATAGATTCAGCAATCGCGAAAATGGAAATGAAGTCTCACACCTATATTTGTAAGTTTTTAATCCTGGTTCTTCTTTTCTCCGATTTACTACTTTAAAATTCAATTATAAGCTTTAATATAGGATTTATGCTTCATTTCAACTGATGTTACTTAATCGACAATCTAGAACCCAGAAATTTGAGTTTCAGAATCATGCATCTAAACCCTAAAATTTTGTTATTTGATTTTTTTAACTTTCGATAATTTCTAATTTGATATTTTTAGATTTTTTTGCAGTTTCCTATAAATCGAACATATTAGTGAATAAAAGTATTCACATGCTTCTTGTTTTGCAGTGAAGGTGTTGGGGTCACAGATTTGATATCTTAGATGACCCAAAGCTAAACTTAGTAACCAAATAGATTATGCAGAACAGATCTTCTACAGTCTTTAAATGTAAGTTAAAAACTTTTAATTTAATTGTGAGTTTATAAGTGTTTAGCAGTAATGTTACTTTACGAATTTCCAAGACATTTAGTAATTGAAGTATTTTGTTAAAAATTTTCTAGAATGACCTTTGATTTTGCAGTTAAGGTGTATTCGTCACAGGTGTGAGATCTTAACTCATTCAATTTAAAAGTTGGTAACGAAACCGAGTATACAATTAGTCAACAGGTAATGTTAGAGTTTAATATGAAAAAGTGGACAATTAATGTTATAGTATAAGTTTGCCCTCAGTTATGCTTATTAAAATAGGTTTTTGCAGGGCTTTTTGCAAACTAATTTGCAAACTAATTTGCAAACAGAGCAGGTCATGTTACTTTACTAATTTGCAAACTACATTTACACATTGAAGTATTTTATTTGAACTGTTCTCAAACCTCATTTTATTTTGCAGTGAAGGTGTTGGGGTTACAGATCTGTGATCTTAGATAACCCAAACGTCAACTTGGGAACCAAAGAGAGTATGCAGTTCATATCTTTTACACTGCTTGGAGGATTAAGTTCCACTTCTTATCCAAATTGTGAGTTTAGAAGTGTTTTCCAGTAATGTTAGTTTACTACTTTTCAAGACACATTTAGTAATTGAAGTATAATATGCCAAATTTTCTTTTCTAACTTGACCTTTGATTTTCCAGTGAATTTGTTGGTTTATACAATCTGAGATCTTACCTGACCCTAAAGTATACTTGGTAACCAAAGAGAATACGCAGAACAGATCTAAATGTTTAAATGTAAGTTTGAACCATGTTATTGTAATTGTGAGCTTAGAATATTTGTGCAGTTCTCACTGTTTTACTTAGGATATTTTAATTTAATTTTTCTCATTGACTAACCTCAGTTGTGACAATTTACTTAGCAGGATGATCCAAAGTTGTAAGTGCGGAAGGGATACAGATTGTACTATGTTTTTCCAAGGCAAAGCAGGTAACATTTCATTGTTATTTTGTATATATACTTTACTGTGTATGTAAGACATTTTTCATTTGTGTGTGTTGGAAACTTCTGTTATACGTGTTTTCCTGCTATTAATAGTTTATTTTATTGCATTTTCTATGAATGCCGATTTCCAATTAATAAGCATGTTGCAAAAAAAAATGTTTTTTTAGGATAACACTTCATAGTCTACTTGTGTTTAAGATACAAATCGTATAGTGTTCTACATCTAAATAGAACTTATTTAGTTTATTATAGATATCCTAAAATATTCTCTAACAATCTAGGATCTTGTTGTTTGATCTTCATGCACATCATATGTTCCTTGAACTTGATTGGCACAAACATCTTCTGATGCGTGGATCATTCAATATTTGTGTTTGTTTTCTATATTTGAACTCCAGCTACCTGCAAAAGTATAACAACTTTCGAAAAAACATGAGTAATAACTACCAATCATATTTTTGGTAGTTATAGATTTTGTTATAAATTTCTGTGTTACAGAAATGCATGCAAATGGCTATCAACTGGGTTAAGACCTGTCATTTGATTATTGAGATAGACTATTTTAGGAATAGAAGTGAAGTCCTGCAAATTAGTGAAAAATAGCATAGAAAGCAGGAAATAAATACATAAAGAAAGTTTGGACAAAGTTTAACAGCAAACAAACTAATTAGAAAACATCCAAAATGTCTATCTGGGTTCATCCAGAGAGGGCCTACAACTTAGGCCAAAATTCTCAAAAAACATTGTCCAAACTGTTTCAAGCTTCTTTCAATTTTTCTAATTTCACAACAACTTCCTTTGTTTTTTTGGAGCTTTGGGTACTTGAAAATTCATCCATCAAGGACCTTTTAACTGCCCCTGCTTCATTGGAGCTTTGGGTACTTGAAAATTCATCCATCAAGGACCTTTTAACTGCCCCTGCTTCATAGGCATCACCAGTGAGATTAAGGGGAATAGCCTGTAGAGGACTCTCGGCTTCATTGACATTCAACTCATCCTAAACAAACATTTAAGTTTTATGTGTTAGGTATAGAAATGTTCAGACCAGAGTTAATAGGCAGCTAACAATATTTATGACTCCTAAATACCTCATCTTCCCAAAGATCATCTTCTGTAAGCTCAAGTTCCAACTTCGAGTTAAGGTCTTTATCCCTTCCGAGCATCAACTGTGAGGCATGTAGCTCTAACATTTCCACATCATTGATAATCCTCATCACAGAAAAGGCATTTAGGAGGTTTAGAAACTGTTCCCTTCGAACCGCAATTCTGAAAATTAGGTTGAGACCAACCAATGATTGAATTTCAGCAAGCACACCATTTTTTCCCTACAGTAGAAAAGGATAAAAGTTTAATAGGGGTACATGTTCATTAAGCGAATCACAAATATAAGTAGTTAAGAAATTAGGTAACTGTATTGTGTTACCTGAGAATTTTTATGTTTCAATTCCAGTGCACTCATACCTAACAACTCAGTGCATTCCCTATCCCACATGACAAAGGGAGCATTTCCTTTTATGTCTACAACCCTGATTTTAATCCTATACCTCAATATCCCATCTCCCCAAGTCCTATCACAGTCCTTGCAATATAGAAACTCTTTTTGGGGCTCCAACTTCTTGTAGCATGATTTAGTACGACAGGATGGATAATACCACTCACCATCTCAGTCAATGAAAATTATTCTAGCAGCTACCCAGAACTCACCAAACTGCATCGTATATAATTACTTAGGATTTAGCAGCCAAAATAAGATGTTAACCATTATTAATTTGTTAGTTTGTGTGATTGTTTTCGTACCTCCTTCTTTGCATACACTTCTATCAAAGTTCTTAATTGCAAATCATCCTTGAGGGAGACAGTGTATGAACTTCCAGGGTTGAAACTGGACTGTGAAACAATACTCCTCATCGGAGTTTGTTCAAGGCACAAACTGTGGGTAGAATTATATCATACACTATCTTTGAGTCATTTTTTTTTATATAGAAGTTAAGAAATAATATGCAAATATTATTTGTAGATAAACAGTGTAATTCTTTTACATACCTTTCTCTAAACTGCATGAACTCTGGGCTTTGTTGATTGAATAGGAGTTGTGTAACATCATATGATGAACAGATTTTGATATCACCACCTAAATAGGAAAAAAACAATTATTAAACAAACTTTAGCTAATATTAAAAAAAAATTCAGTAAAGAAATGAGTAGTTACTTTTCAAACAGGTTCTAGCTCTACAAAACTGTATTAAAACCAATAGTGATTCTTCAGTAGCAGAATTATAGTACACCTCCACTTTGTTTACGTGGTCATCCCATACAGTACAACCCAATTGAATACCGCTACAATTTTTAATAGATGTTAGGTATGACTGCAAACACTTTAGGAATAGAAAGTTATAAAAGGGAGAATGTATACCGCTACAAAGTCGATCAACCTTGAGTTTTTGCCATTTATTACCTTTTCTTGGGGAGCATGTATCTCTACCACACGGCCAATTACATCTAACACATTTTTTACAATGAAAAGTGTCACGTTAGTAAGAGCATTAAAAATTTTAAAAACTATAATAATATAGCCGTACCAAATAGTTGCTTCTCATCAACAGATTGATTAGCTTTTAGTGCCTTGAAATCCATCAATCTGTACATGTGCATTGGGAAATTTGTACCCTTCAAATCTTTTACAACAGTTTGATAATTGAATTTTATCATGAATTTATGTGGGCTGGTCTTGAAAGAGTAGAAATTAGTGATGACCACAAAGTTCTTAACACCATACACTTTGCCTTCTGTAAAAGTCGACCGGAATTTGTCTACAAATTCCTTGGGTATGTGGGCATGCAAAAAGGTGCCCTGTAAGCAATCGCAATTTATGATTTTAGATTATGATGTAATGGTCAGTAATACGCAAGATTTTTTCCAGATTACACAGTACGTTTCAAAAAAAAATTACCTGCTGATCATGGAACACAACTTCTTTGGATTTGAGTACGGAAGACGACTTCCTTTCTTGGATGTCATACGCCCTCACAGTTCGCAAACGCAGTGCGTTGCGTGTATTCATTGGGGATATATCACTTGCAAGAACGTACATTGTTGTCTGCTTGTATCGCCTGCAACTTGTGCTATTACGTGTAGATGAGCTTGTGAGATCCAAAGATGAGCAATGGTGTACAAATGTTGAGACTGTTATTTAAATATCCATGGCCTGCACTATCATTGGAAAAACCAATTCGGCGTAATGAATATGTGAACATAATTGTTTACATAAATATGTTATTGGAAAACGCAGAGACAACCTATTTCAAATTAGGTTTTTAATTTGATTGGTTGAAACTAATTCTGTAAACCAAAAATAAAAGGAAACAATAATATTTTTTTAAAACTCTTTGGTAACTGAACGGTCTCACCTGGATTCTTACGCATGTCATTTAATATTCTGATATTCTCGGAACAACGCCGTTCACTTTGGGCGGGAACTTTTTGTACTATGTTATTTTGCTTTAATATATATATATATATATATATATATATATATATATGTATGTATGTATGTATGTATGTATGTATGTATGTATGTATGTACATACATACATACATACATACATACATACATACATACATACATACATACATACATACATACATACATACATACATACATACATACATACATACATATATATATATATATATATATATATATATATATATATATAGTAAATGGTTCCTGTGCGGTTGTTCGGTTGATTAATGTGCGTGAGTATTGTGATTAATATGCCTGAGATTTGTACTTAATGTGCGTTGATGTGTAATGTTAATGTGCGTGAGTTTTGTACTTAAGGTGTGTGAGTCTTGTGCCTAAGGTGCGTGGGTTGTGTGCTTAATGTGCGTGAGTGTGTTCTTCATCCACTGCTGTGAAAATTATGCACATTCACTAGTGCATTTTCTTCTTGCTTTTGTTTCGAAGTGGTGGAGGAATGAATTTTGTCTTGTTTTTCTTTGCATACTGATGGGCCTTTTGAGTTTTCTTAACACCCTCCCAGTCTCCTTTGTTTCAGCCTCATTCACAATGTTTTTTATGCTCTCACAGATTGAAACATTTTCGCTCTCATTAGCAGCTTCGCTGCCACCACCCTTCTTTCTTTCCTTCTTTCTCAATCTTTTCTCTCTCTCCTGTACAGATAAAACATAAAATTAAAACAGCCATATGTGCGTTTACATATATCCATCCATTCACACACAATCAGAAAAGCTTCACCCACCTTCTCTTTCTATTCTACTTTCTTATGAGCTCGTAATTCTGAACTCAAGTCACGCTCATTAAGCACAAACCTCACGCACATTAAGCATAATACTCAGGCACATTAAGTACAAAACTCACGCACATTAACATTACACACTCACGCACATTAAGTACAAATCTCAGGCACATTAAGCACAAGACTCACGCACATTAAGTATAAAAGTCACGAACCGCACAACCGCACGGGAAGCCACAAATGCACCTGATCCCTTCCCTATATATATATATATATATATATATATATATATATATATATATATATATATATATATATATATATATATGTGTGTGTGTGTGTGTGTGTGTGTGTGTGTGTGTGTGTGTGTGTGTGTGTGTGTGTGTGTGTGTGTGTGTGTATACTAGTTTTTTAAGCGCATTGCGCGATTGGGATAATGCCCAATGTTTTTTTTTTTTAAATAAATAGTTTAAAGTATATCAAGGCAAGATTATATTGGAATTGTTTATGCATACATAATTCAATGTTAAATTTACGTATTTAAATAGGAAATTCTAAGTTTACAAATGCAAGATAATATAGTCAAGATTGATTATAATTGTAAATAAAATAATTGTATAGGTATGGTTGAAACCAAATACAGGACATAAGGGAGAACAAATAAAAATTAGGGCATAACATATTAAATATATACTAATATTGAAGAGCTAATTGCTGATTGCCAAACAATGACATTGCCAGATAGTTTCTCACTTCAATTTGTTGTGTGATTTGAATACTCTTTTTGTCAGTAAATCCCCCAAGTAGTTAATATGATTGGCTTAATTGTATTTTTTTAATTTTTAATTTTATTTTTATTTTTTTAAACAATTACTATTATTATTATTATTATTATTTTATATATATACATATATATATATATATATACATATATATATATATATATATATATATATATATATATATATATATATATATATATATATATATATATATATATATATATATATATATACCCTTAGGTCATTTTACATGTTAATCTAAACAGCTAATTTTTTCAAATATCTTTTTACCAATCGTTGATATAATTCGCTGGTCAAATTCGCTAATATAAGCCGCTAACGTTAACCGCTAACCGCTAACTGCTGATTGTCAAACAAGGACATTGCGAGGTAGTTCTCACTTCAATTTGTTGTGTGATTTGAATACTCTCTTTGTCAACAAATCCCTCAAGTAGTTAATATGATTGGCTTTATTAATTATATATTTTTTATTTTTTCATGTTATTAATAAAATACTTGGTAAATAAATATATTGCATTATTTTGTATTATAACTTTGATATTTAATTAAAAAACAGTGCACAAAAAAGATAATAGACAATGTAGTGAATATAATTAATTGATAAATATGAATGTAAAGAATTTTTACATTGGAGAAATATAAAGACAATATAACTAATAAAATTATTTCTCTTAATTAATTTATAGGGACAATGGAAAAATGATAATGAATAATTTTTACATTGGAAAAATGATAATGAATAATTTTTTTTAATAAAGACATTGTAGGGACAATGTAGCGAATATAATCAATTGATGAATTTGAATGTAAAGAATTTTTATATTGGAGAAAAATAAATACAATATAACTAATGAAATTGTTTTTTTTTTTTTTTTTTTTTTTTTTTTGAAAACCAACAGCGTTGGCATATATTAATGAATAAATGGAGAAATAGAATCAGGAGGGACAAAGTCCCAATATAAAGGAGTATCCTGATTAAAAGCTACTGAAGCTAAAATATGAGCATGTAAATTAATCGATCTAGACACATAACTTAACGAGTAATGATTAAATAAAGCCAAAGTCGTCTGGCATTGGTCAATGACGACTCCATCATAAGAAAGAATAGTTGCAGGACTTGATCGTAAGGAACTTTGTAATTCTGAGCAATTCGTGAGGAGATCCACATCTAGTTCGTTTCGGTTTTTAAGTCATGATAAAGCCTCTTTGCAAGCAAGTGCCTCCGCCATAAGAGGTGAGAAACAGTTTGGAAGCCTGCCGTTTGTTGCCGCTTTGAAGGAGCCATCCAGGTTTAAAAGTACGACACCATATGCTGCCTCACCGCTCGCTGGCCGGAAGCCCGCGTCGAAGAAACAACGTGGCCGAGAGCTTGGAAGCGCCGTTACTGCCACCGTTTGCTGTTGTCGGGGACTGCCTCGATGGACCTGTGTGTATGCATGCAAGTTTGCGGTTGCCCTTCTCCAAAGATGCTCCGGTCGTGACAAGCTCCCCTTCCACACGGCTCCATTCTGGGCACACCATAAGTGATAAAGTACCGCAACCACCGTGCGAAATTGTTCCTATGTTAAAATAACCATTGCACCCATAAGCCATATAGGAAAGGAATCAGCTACGATATTTGCAATGGGTAGCTCCGTAATGTTCCAAACTAATCTAGAATAATCACAAGAAATAAGTGAGAGCATAACATCCTCATGAATTAAACCACACATTGGGCATGTTGGTTCCACTTCCACTCTCCTTATAAGTAAGTTGTTTGTGTTGGGAAGGATATCACACAAAGCTCTCCACAAAAAAATTTTCCACTTCGGGGGAACGCTCAATTTCCACAATGTAATCCATTTGTCAAAATCACCGGGGCTATGACTAATCTCACCCACAATCTGCCTATAAGCATTTTTGACCGTATATAATCCTTTTGAATCATTAAGCCAATACCACGAGTCCTCATAATTCGGACTTATTGGGATCATAGATATACGAGCCACATCATCCGGGTCAAATAAATCTGCTAAAATATGGGGATCCCACGTATTTGTGTGTTGATCAATTAGGCCTACCACTAGTGCTTCTCGTAACTCCTCGGGCATAATGATTTGTACCAAAGGGCTAGGATCATCAGGTAACCACGGGTGGCCCCAAATTAGCGTTTTAGCGCCATTTCCAATCCTTCTTCTAACTCCAGAGCAGACCATATCGTGCGTATTTCTCTTATTTAATTTATTGATAATGAATAATTTTTTTTTTGAATAAAGACATTGTAGACACATAATTCTAAATTAAAGAAATGCATATGTATTATTTTTTGTGGTAGCTACTAAATTATTATTTAATTTAATAAGAGTAAAATAGAGTACTAATTATGCAAACTTTAATTGGGATGAGGTTCGAACCTAAGACCTTTCTTATTAAAATCAATGAGTAAGTTAACGGTGAACTAACAGAAATTAACATAAAAGATAATATTTAACGGAAAAGTTAACGGATAATCATATTCATTAAGGATAAAATAGAAAATCTTAAGGAACAATTAAAATCTGATCAATCTGAGCCATTCATTTGATTAAAAATTTTGACCGCCATTTTTTATACTCATTATAGGCCTAACTCTCTTGGGCTCTTATTAGTGTGTGTGTGTGTGTGTATATATATATATATATATATATATATATATATATATATATATATATATATATATATAGATATTAATATTTTTCATAATTTAAAAAGTAGTTAACAACTATTTTATCAATTAATAGTAAAAAAAGTAATATTTTATCCTTTCGGTGATAAATTTAAAGGTCATTATTTATTGTTTATTTAGCCCAGAATAGTTACTAGTTAAATTTTAGTAATCAACAATTATAAGTTGTATTTGAAATTAGATAAAACAATAATTATTTATTTAGCATCTAATTTTGACTAAAAAATCATTATCTATATGTCACTATATTTGGGTATTATCATGAATATAAAATTTGAAATTTTATTTAAAAATAAATTGGAAATTTATATCATATCATAAAATAGTATGACATACTAGTATGAATTAATATTAAATTTTGTATCTTCATTAATAATTGTTTAAAATTTCATTGAATTCTAAATTAATTAAAAACGTAATTCAAGATATATTTAAATTAATTTGAAAATAAGATAATAAAAATATAAGAAATGTTTGATAATATCAAAATATTATTTATTTAATCATAATATATTATTCATAATAAATTTATTTAATCTTAAAAATTAATTTTAAATGCATTCAAGTATTACGATACTCAGGGGTCACACTAGTTTATAGTATATATATTTTGTAGTGACAAAATTGACAACTACCCTGCAATGTAATAGTATCTGATTTTCATTCTAAATGGATGATCATAAATTCGGACTTATATTTTTTGAACTAATTTTTTTTTTTTAAATATAGGATTAATACTACCTTATAAATATCAGGCAGTGAACCAATTACACTAAGCTCAAGTGCTACTCTGATTTATACTTGAATTAGCAGTATACAACACTCATATGTGCGTGTCTTTTAATGAACATTCCATTTAAACATAAAAAATATTTAATCTAAATATAAAATGGTGTACAACTCCAAGACAATATTCCTAGTTCCTACTAGAATTTGTTCAGAGAGCATAAAATTCTTATATGGCCTAAATTGTCATTGTTTTGATCAGTTGTTCTTCAAATGTTGGGCCACTAGTATGGCCCAACTGTTTAACTTCAGTCAAGATTGAGCCTAAATAGGCATAGCTGTTCATCCCAAGGAGGTAATTCAGACAAATTTTTTCTATATACATTATTTAATAGTATATAAAATAATGTATTTTCAATATTTAAATGATATATTTTTAGTGTTGGGCGTGAAAACGGCTTTTCTCAATGGTGAATTAGAAGAAGAGATATACATGGAACAACCACCTGGTTGTGTTGATCCAGGGCAAGAAGGAAAGGTATGTAAACTAAAAAGATCACTTTATGGCCTAAAACAGATCCCTAAGCAGTGGAATGAAAAGTTTCACAAAACTTTAATGGACCTTGGTTACACTACTAACCGGTCAGATGCCTGCTTGTACTCTAAAGATGTCCAATCTAGTATTGTAATAATATGTCTCTATGTGGGACATGTTAATTTTTAGCTCAAGTATTGAGGCTATAAATGAAACCAAACGAACTCTATGTCAACAGTTTGAAATGAAGGATCTAGGAGAAGCAGATGTGATACTCGGGATAAAAGTCACAAAAACCAATACAGGTTACCTTCTATCCCAAAGTCACTACACAGAAAAACTTCTGAAGAAGTTTGACAGTTATGATGTTGTTCCGGGTAAGACTCATTACGATCCTAGTGTCAAACTACTGAAGAACATGGAGTCAGGTATGTTTCAAGAAAACTATGCAAAAGTAATTGGGAGTCTAATGTTCTTGATGAACTATACCTGACCCGACATTGCATTTGCAGTGAATAAACTCAGTCGTTTCACTCATAACCCTAGTGGCCCACACTGGGACGCACAAAAAAGGATACTACGGTATCTTAGAGGCACGTTAGACTGGGGTCTCAACTTCAAAGGACACCCAGCTGTGCTAGAAGGTTTCTGTGACGCGAACTGGGTAAACGACAGTGAGGATGTAAGCTCTACAAATGGATATGTGTTCACATTATGTGGGGCTGCAGTGTCGTGGAAATCAACCAAACAGTCGTGCATAGCCAGATCAACTATGGAAGCAGAGTTCATAGCTTTAGATCTGGCTAGCCAAGAGGTTGAGTGGCTAAGATATCTAATGGCAGACGTGCCGCTGTGGGGGAGTCCGGCTCCCGCTGTGCCCATTCATTGTGACTCTCAAACTGCCATCTGGGTGACACAAAATAGTGTCTACAATGGAAAGAGGAGACACATTAGAGTCAGATATGAGTCTGTACGATAGTTAATATTGAATGGGGTAATCACAGTGGAGTTTGTGAGATCTGAAAGGAATATAGCTGATCCTTAAAGGCCTAAATCGAAAGGCTATCATTGATACATCAAGGGAGATGGGCTTAAAAGCCAATGAGGTGAGAAATTCATGATGGATACCACCACGGTGGTCAAACGAAATCATGGAAAGACTCGCATTTATAAGCAGACTGTAAATCAGTCCGCACGCCGTTGGCAGTCAACGGTAAAGTACACTCGGTGGAGTGCAATTTATGTGCTGAGACAGAAAAAACAGGGTTAATACATGGTTATCCAAATAACTATACAAAGTGTACAACAAATGAAGCTAACGAGGTGCACATATGTTCAAAATTCAACTAGCCGAAGAGTTCAAGACTTTGTCCACTCTCGGATAGTGGATTACTTAGTGCCATTACTTGTCAGTTCAAGTTTAACACACTGACATGAAAGCTAGCTCTTATTTGTTACGCTCAGCTGCTCTCCGTCAAGCCTTACACCTTCGAATGTGTGGGGGATTGTTGGGAAACATTCAAAGGCAAGGCAAGGCTCCAAGTGGGAACTCATTTAATAGTCTTTTACTTAAACTGAATGTCCCACATTGCTTTGCTAGCTTTGCTTTCCTTCCTTATATACTTGAACTCCCTAAATAAAGCTTGAAGTGTTATGGAGAGGGAACAAGGGGAAAACCCCGCGCACACTGCCGCCCGCCCGCTCGGCACGCATGCGAGGTGTGGTGTGGAATAGTTTTATTGCTTGGTCCTCTTTTGATTCCTCCATGCATGAGCTATGTTTGTGCATTGACTGTAATAGGGTGCAAGATGCTATAAATAGCAGTGCATTCTTCATTCTTAATTACAGAATCTCGAAATTACAACAACTATACACATGAAACACCATCCCTATGTTCTTTTGCTGATTTCTTCCCGTCTGTGCTATCTGTCGAAGATATAACGATACCCTGGTCGTTAAATATCTTTAAGATAGTGTTCTGCCGAACACGACACAGGCTTACATCAACTCATTCCGGTTCTGCACTGCATAAGCATTGTCCCAGGTATTCATCGCGCCTATTTACACAACATTCAGTACTCAAATAGTACTCAAATAATATATTTTTCATGAATGCAAGTTACATTTTAATGTACTAAAAGTATATTATTTGTGTTTAAAGAAAGTATATTATTTGTGTTGTGAATATACATTATTTAATGATATATAAAATAATGTACTTTTAGTACTCAAATAATGTACTTTCCATTAATACAAGGTGCATTTATAATATACTAAAAGTACATTATTTGTGTACTGCATGTACATTATTCGATAATATACAAAATAATGTACTTTCAGTACTAAAAAAATATATTTTATGTGCATAAACAATATACTTTTTTTTTTTGATTCATATAACTATGTGAATCATGGTCCATAAAATAATGATATGGTAATCCAATAAAGTTTGTTCAGTTCCTTTTGGTTTGCAGAAAACGAAATTCTTTTCCTTAAAATTTTAAAGGTATGAATTTATCATCCACTTCACTTGTCTTATGTATGTTAGGAGAATGGATTTTACGGAGTGATTTTAGAAAGCAATTCAATTCGCTTGTGACTATCCATAAAGTCTAGTCTAGTGTAATAGGAGCACGAAAAAGATCACTACACCATTTGATAGAAGTAGTAAGAAATTAAAGTTAATTGTTAAATAGGAATTGATCGAATATGTCCCCGTGAAGTTGAACATGTTCACATAAAGACTAGTACGTGTTGATTGACAGGATGGTGAAAAAGCTCTAGAGCCATTAACTTAATTTTTTAAAGAAATTCTCTTGTGGATATCCATAAATTCTAGTGCAATGGGAGCATCAAAGACAACTACTACACCATTTGGTAGAAGCAATATAATAAGAAAGTTGTTATAGGGATTGGACATGTCACGTGAAGGTAAGCATATTCACATATAGATTAATATGTACGTTGGCTAGATAGTGACAAAGTTCTAGACCCATTAACTCGATTTAAAAAAAAAAAAAATCGTTTGTAGAAATCCGTAAAATCTAGTGCAATGGGAGCACCAAATGACGACTACACCATTTGGTAGAACCGTACTGAAGAAGCAATAAGAAAGTTATTGAATAAAGATTGGACATGTTGCATCAAGTTGAGCATGTCTACATATAGAGAGTATAGATTAATATGTGTTGATTATATTGGAGGTTGACAAAGCTTTATAGCTATCAACTTGGTTTACAAGTGTGTTATACTTTTCCTAGTAGAATTCAACATCTTGATCTATAATTGATTTAGTTAGTATTATGTGGTTGAAAAAGAAGCAGAGTTCATTATTTTGATCAGTTGTTCTTCAAATGTTGGGCCACTAGTATGGGCCCAACTGTTTAACTTCAGTCAAGATCGAACCCAAATAGACGAATCGTTGTACCCTGTACCACGGGGTGCATAGCACTGTGCGGCCCGCGCCTCCCAAAACGACGTCGTTTTGATAAGTTATGTAGGGAGTTGACGTGATTATGTTTATTTGTTTATATAATTATGTGTATTTTTTATACAATTATTTGTATTTGTTTATACAATTATGTAAATTTTTTATATAATCATGTACATCTTTTTTTATGATGGAATTACAATTCCATTCTACCAAATACCCCATTATTGTCACTGATTTTGGTAAAAAATTAGATTTAACAATAAAAGTATGGGTAATCAAGATTTCTTTAGAATATGTGGTCTTAAACTCTTAATCGTTGACCTCTAATATTTAAAGGGAGCAATAACACATTTAAGTGTAACAGAGTGTTGGTCCCAAAAGAGGTAAGGTGAAAGTCTACAGGGGGGGGGGGGGTGAATAGACTTTCAAACTTTTTAGCGCAGTACCACAATTGCTAAGCCAGAGATAAACCAAAACTCTTAACTAGATTGTTAGAGTATGGTGCACAACGGAAATAAAATAAACGATACAGTGTGTGTGTATATTGTGTCAAGATTATTCTCGTGAGAAGCAAGCAAGAGCAGTAAGTAAAGAAAGCAGTAAAGAACACAAGGCAATTTATAGTGGTTCGCAAGGTGGTGTAATCCTCCTACTCCACTTGCTCTTATCTCCAAGAGTAATTCACTATATCCACCACTTCTTGGTTCCAAGATACAATGAATTCCGTGATCTAGTGCTTTGATCACCAAGCCCACACTAATCACGCCCAGTGTCACCAACACTGCTGTTTCGGGTTTCACGTCGCCGCGTTACTTTCCCAGGATTTCACGACTCCGCGTTACTTTCCCCCCGTCTTCTACGATCCGGTAGAAACGTATCCTCCGTGATCTAGTGCTTTGATCACAAAGCTCGCACTAATCACGCCCAATGTCTTCCGACACTGCTGCTTCGGATCTCACAACTCCGTGTGACAATCCAGGATTTCACAACTCCGTGTTACTTTCCTCCTTTCCCTTGTTTTGCTCCAAAACAAGTTTTGCCTTGCTTCCAACTTTGAGACTCTGTAGATGATCTTCCATGATGCGCTCAGTCTCTTGTAGTTGATGAAGATTCTAACACTCTTGGATATTTCTTTTGTATACTCTGTATCACTCTGAGTGTTTTATCTCACAAAGAATATATCAATTTAAGCTCTTTGAGATGGAAAGCTTTCTTTGAATTTTGTATGCTCTGTTTAGCTCTGTTCTTGCTTTATTGCGTTCTTGCTTTTGCTTTCCACAGCTTCAATCTTCATCCTTTTATAGCTGGTAATGAGAATCCATCCGTTGGAAAGAAACGTTCTCATTTTTGAATTTCATCTAGCTGTATAGCCTTTTCAGAGGATAAGATAACGTTGCAGATATGTCAGAGATTCTCTGCAAGTTGAGCTTGAAGTTTTAGCAAAAATGGCGTCCCAAAAATCTTCATCTGGTGTAGATCACGGCTCTTGGGATTTTTGCTTCTGCAACTTCTTGTATTTTCCTCTGTACTTCACGTCTGGGTCTGTAGACTGCTTACCTTCATCCCTTTCTATATTTGGAAGTGAAATCTGGGTACTGCTTCTTAATTGACTTGGGAAATCTCTCATCCCATTTGACTTTGCAAATTGCTTCCATATTGGAATTCCCTTGATTTGAAACTTCAAATTGCATCCCTATGTCAATTTTTAGAAATCTCATCCCATTTGACTTTGCAAATTGCTTCCATTCGGCCAAACCATCATTTGATGGATTTAAACTTGGCTTCTTTAAAGTATGTGGGATGTGAGATTTGAACCTATGACCTTGCATATAATATTTCAAGCTTCATCCAACTTGTCCGTACAACTTATTGGTTATCATCTTGTTTCACTTGGTGTACTTCTGTCTTTCTATAGATGCTTGATCTTCAAGATAGCTTCATGCAAACTTCAAGTCACGTTCTTTCTTCATCGGGATTTCTTGAGGGATTTCTTCTTGATTTCTTGAGAGATTTCTTCTTGGATATTTGAGAGATTTCTTCTTTGGATGATAGTCTTCATAACTTGTGTACATATTTTCATATGCGTATATCTTCCTCTTTTGTTTGCCATTTTCACTAGACAAATTCTTGATTTTAGGCTTTATATCTTCTTCATCCATTTCCTCAACTAATGAATTTATTTTTCCCTTTCTTGGTATATGACTCGACTAGTCTAACCAAAATAAAATTGGGGATCTACGATTTACAATATGGCATATCAAAATCTATTACAATTTATTCCTAACAATTTCCCCCCTTTTGATAATGGCATAACTTATACTCAAACATTGGCTTTAAGTCTTTGAAAAATAATTTCAATTTTTGCTCAATTTTATTTTGACAAAGCCAAGATGAGTTTGACAAAAATAATTCTAGGGAAAATAAAACTTGTGAATTAATTTAGACAAGTCCTATACGCATCCTTGATTAATTTTTTATTCAATTTTTATCTTTTCAAATTTTTGCATGCGTTTGACAATTCTTGTCTTTTAATTCACGAACTAATACATGATAGCCAAAATAAATCAAAACAGACTTAGATCAGACCATGGGAAATTTTTATTCATATTAGTCGATTAGAGGAAATATTTATTATAGCCAAAATCATTCCAAAATATAGATATTCAAAACATCATATTTTTGAGGAGTGCATATCTGATTACCTTCTGGGTTTCTTGACTCCCATGTCAGCTTTCAATATATCCTTGATATGTTCTCTATCTTGCAAATATCATTTTTGAATTTCTCACATTCAAACCTCTTAGTCACATTCCCAGCCATGTAGTGTCCAAAGGCCTCTTTAATATTGGTGCCCGGAAGAGCTCCGGCTTCGCACCAAATTATGCATTCTTCAAAGCTTCTTTGGAATCCCAAACTTTCACCATTATTCTTGGTATAATCTCTAAGTTCATACCACATATCGGTTTGCTTCCCTTTTGCTTCTTCTTCCTTATTCTTTTCAGATATCCATTGAGCTTGATCAGCTTTGGGCCATCTTTTCACCATACTTGGCACATTCTCGGATGTCCAAATTTTCTGTGGTGTTAAGGTTCCTTTTGAGCATTCAAACCAATTTCGAGTTTAAGCAACTTTCGATGAGCTTGATCCAAGACTCGGATTTGCAAATTGAGCGAAACCAACTTGGGATTGTTGACCACGTCCTCGTCCACGGCCTTTCGTTTGTGCGACGGTCAAAACTGGTTGTTGCGGTTGACTTCCAATGATGAATTCATGTTGTTGTAAAGCCAGATGATTGAGAATTTCTTCCCCCCTTATGGCATTATCAATCAAAAAGCCAAGGGATTTGGAATCTTGTTCTTGATTGGCTTTAACAAGCTTAACACCATTGTGTTTTGAGAGAAACATCCTGCAAATCAGATATTTTGTTAGCCATAGAGGATAATTCTACCTCAAGGTGATTTATCCTTGTCTCTTGGTCTTGTATGGCCTTTATTTATCTCATGTGTCTTTCATTGTTGATCTTCTCGGTAGCTTCCTGTTCCTTCTTCATGAGTTGGATTATCTCCAATAATCCTTCAGTGAGATCTCCTTTCAGATGTCTTTCGGCTCTGTCTATCTTTGTTTGCAGAGCGTTTTGATGTTCCAAAAGCTCCTTCAAATTTATTCGTGTGTCCTCAAAGTGTTGCAAAGAGAGATGTCCTTGCTCGGTAAGAGTAGTTCCAATCTTTTGACACATAACATCACTTGATTCTGTGACTTTTGCAAATAGTGATGTTAACAAATCTTCTTCATCTTCTTCTCGGGTTCGGCTTTTACTCATGTTCAGAGAGTGTAGACTTTTGAACAAATTTCTTCGTGTATCACCAAGAACTGAATTTTCAACAAGCTGCAAATTTTCTTCTGGTGATTCGGCTTCTTGAAGTTGATTTCCAGTTTCTTCTTCAATAACCTCTGTTCTTGAAATAATCTCTGTATTTAAATTGACTTCTTCTAGAGAGTTATTTTGAAGAAACATCACAGAGTTGTTAGCGTGCACTGGCGCTTCATACAAACATTCCCCCCCCCCCCCCCCCCCCAATTGAGGGTCTAATTTCACCACCAATTTGATCCCTTACTTCATCCCTTGTAGGGTCCATTGCATTTATATCAATATTGGTGGGGGTCACTTTAGATATTAAAAGTTCAGCACAGTGAACTCTGACAGGAATAGACTCATGATTTTCAGAAACTGAAATTGGTACCTCAACAAGTGTACTTCCTTCATTCGCCATTTCTCCAAAATTTTCAAGAAAATCATTGGCTATATTAATTGAAGTATCACCTAGATGTCGATGAGTGTCATTTAAAGATCTGTGTAGAGCAATTTGTAGTCTCACTTCATTCTCCTTTTCAATATTGTCAGAAGTGACTTGAGTGACATTTTCTCGTGCTGCTGCGGCCACTCGTTTTCCTTTACTATTTTTCTCTTGAAGCTTCAGTCCATAAACTTGATTTGCATCCATGTTTAGTGCTTCGAGCATTGAGTCAGTTCCAAGCCATTCAAAGACAAATTCTTGACTTCGTATCAACTCTGAGTCGACTTTTGAGATGAAAGAATGATATCTTTCAAGTCTCCATTCCTTCCATGCTTGAACTCGGTTTAATTCCTCCATCAGTTCTGGATCATCTTGGGTTTGTGTTGAGTCAAACACGATGGGTTCAACATTAGTTTCAACTGCTGATTGACTCGAGATTCTCCTTTGCAAGTCATTTGAAACTTGCACTTCAACTCCTGCAAACTCCATTTGGGTGGTATCTTCTTCAGCTGGCATCACGGGTATGTCTACTTCATGAGCTTCAGATTCTTCCACTTCTTGAGATGGAATAAGTGCTAGAGCTGAGCTTACGGCTTCTTGATCTCTGTTGCTTGGATTGCTAGAACCAATATGTGTACTCGCTGCCGATATGGTTCTACTGTTCCTTCTTCGAGAGCTTTGTGGTGTGCTTGTGGAACCACCTCCTTCAGATCCTTTCTTTCGATTTGATTTCTTGCCATAGTCGGGTCCAAATTTTCTGAAAAGTGTTCTGTAAATTCCAACACTTTTGTGTCTTCTAAGAGGCACATTCTTCTTTCTTAGAATTTCTCCAACAATAAGTCCGTACCCAACTTTATGAAGAAAGTGATTTCCTTCAAGTGGTCTTCCATGAGGTTTCACATTGTTTACAAAGAATAATAGGCGATTGAAGATGTACTTAGCCCAGTTGAACGTTATTCCTTGCATGATTCCGTTCATTAGACTCACGGAAGTTCCAGATAGATCGTCCACACTTCCAAGTTTGTTGTCAAGGATCTTGTACATCATCTCGATAAGCATATCGTACTCAGGTTTTAGCACGTTCTTTGGTTCGGTCAGGCCATGAGCTACAGGTGCTTTTGGACCACGAATTTCATCCCAGAAAGATTGAACATCATAGTGGTGAGCTTCTGGCATCAACTCTGAATCAGGGAATTTAAAGCAATCTTTGATGTCCTTTTCAGAAATTTGAACATCTGTTCTTCCAACCTTAGAATGAATCACGTTGTCCTTCACAGTAGCATGAAGATAGAACTCGGTCACATCTATTTCAAAAGCTCCAGCATATTTGTAGGTGAAGAAGTCATATAGTCCACAATCCTTCAAAGCATTGAGAATCTTCTTTGCTATTTCCTTGTCGACTGCTCCAATCATGAAGAACTCTGGATTGAGTGTCATCCCATCGATCAATTGTTGTTGAAGAATAAGTAGATTTTTGGGTTGCATGGCTTTGGTTCCAGATGTGGTATTCGCCGGTGAGATTGAGAGCTTGAGAGAGAGAGATTTTTTTGATCTTGGTAGAACTGGAATTTTCGTCTGAGAGGAATACGAAGGGTTTCATATGGTTTAAGAAGGATTTAAGAAGAGGTAAAATTCTCAGATAGAAATCTCAGTTGAGACCCTTAGAATAGGTGTGGTGACAAGGCACTTTTAGGGGTGGAGGTGTCTTTTGGTTAAGGTGTTACTAGGAAAGAGAAAAAAGGGTTATCATTATCAGACAAGAGCATTAAATGCTTCACAGTCTCTTAGGTACGCTATATACGTAAGGTGTATAGAGTAAGAAGATTATGAATGGACACCTCTGATTATTCTTGAAGATTTGAGAGAGAGTATGGATTTGGGAGGAGATTTTACGGGAAAGGGAATCTGATTTTCTGAGAGAGAGGGTCAGATTTTTGTGGGATTAATTATGGGTAGAAGTTTAAGGGGTGTAGGTTTTGAAAGGTGAAGAGTTTTAATGGGATTGGGTTTTATGGGTAGAGGTTTAGAGGGAGGAGGTTTCAATCCAATCTGATCTCTTCCTTTTTCTTCTCAAAAACACGTACACATCAGATAATCACATAATTATGATCACATAAATCACACACATATCCGTAAATCTCATATGCAATTTCTGAAACATATATGGAATTTTAAATAATTAGCAATTAAAACACATCCATATATGTTGGTCCCGATAGATTCTATGGTGAGTCTAGAGGGGGAGGGGGGGGGGGGGGGGGGTGAATAGACTCTCGTTTTTCTTTAAATTCTTTAACAGAAAAACCCTGACAACACTTTTGAGTAGGATAAGCACAGCGGAAAGGTTATTAAGAGAGGGTTGCACGAGTTTGATGAGAAGATAAGATAAGTGATGAAAAGGATGATATGCAAGCAGTAAACTAAAGCAGTAAGTAAAGAGAAGAGCGAGACGAGATTTTATAGTGGTTCGGCCAAACTTTGCCTACTTCCACTCTTCTTCCA
Source organism: Ipomoea nil (assembly GCF_001879475.1). Classification (NCBI taxonomy): domain Eukaryota; kingdom Viridiplantae; phylum Streptophyta; class Magnoliopsida; order Solanales; family Convolvulaceae; genus Ipomoea; species Ipomoea nil. The sequence continues at coordinate 282,010 of NW_017617269.1, read as the reverse complement.
CAACTGCTGGAAGGATTGCACTATCACTTCTTTAGTACAATTACACAAAGACTTCCTTGATCACTAAGCCGGACAGCCTTTGAAGGTTTTTCAACTCCGAGAGTTTACTCCGCCTCTATCAACTTCTTCTTCTAAGTTGAGGTTGGTGAGAAAGTATTTCTTGATTCCTCCAACTGTGAAGTCTTGTAGGTGTGGGATGATTGCTTCAAATGTGCAAGACTTCTTACAAGATGTAGGGCAGTGATGGATGATCTACTTCAAATGCCTTAACACCTTAACTAGCTGGTTCACAAAAAGCTTTGAGATTTGTTCACTTTTAAGAGCTTTTTGCAAGAGAGTGAGTAGTGTGATAAAATGAACCAGCACCTTCTTAGTTGATGAAGGTTGGTTTATATAGGTGATGAAAATTCATCCGTTGGAGGGAAATGAATTTTTAAACCTTTTATCTGTTGGACAAGGACCATGGAGCCTCATGCATTTAATGCTTCATTAATGGGTTTGTACTATGTAGCCGTTGAAGGTATGGAGGATCTGATGACTTTTGTCTTTTAGCTCCAGAGATAGTAAAACTTCATTAAATGCTCTTTGGGTAGCGTGTCCCATGAGTTGAGGTCCTTATTGTCCTAGGATGTTGTCACATCAGACAGGTAGAACATTCTTCTTGTTGATGAGAAGAAGAATACTTGTTGAAAAGAACTGTCTTCTTAATGACAACTCCTTCTTTCGTTGCTGTGGAGTCTTCTTTCGTCTTGATCAGCCTATCTTCTATTCATAACTCCTTTCGTGTGTTTGTTCTAGCTTAACACGAATTACATATGAGTTATGGCAACTTTCGTCTAGAACGAAAGTAGCGATACAATAAAAACGAAAGAGTTAGGGGTCTACTTTCTACATTACATTGGTATCATCAAAATCCTAATACATGGTTCCTAACAATTTCCCCCTTTTTGATGATGCCAAAACCTATACTCTTCTTATAAGGCTGAGAAAGTGCTCCTTAAGGATAATTCTATTAAAAACACAGCCATTATCGAGAGTTTACAAGTATTTTCTACGAAGAAGCAGCAGAAATAAAGACAAGGACTTTTTAACTCAGACAAGTGACACGAGATGTGTGACAATGAGAGTTTCATAGATATTCAGATAAAGTCATTACAAAAACTCTGTCAAAATAAATCAAAATAAAGGATAACTTACATTTCTAAAAGATTCAACTTTTGCTGAGCTTCCTTCTTTCTTTCTTGATTGTCCTTCTCTTCCTGTCTTCTTTGTGCTCTCTCGTAGTCTATCTTCTCGTTGATTCTTGCTCTGAAAGTCCTGATTGAATTGTTTCTGACGAGCTCTTCATGTCCTCCTTTGATGTTTAGACTCGTGTAATTGTTGTAGGCTTCTCGAATGTTGTTGCCATCCACTACTCCAGACTTCCACCAGGAGATCAGTTCAAATGAATTCATTCCTTCTTGATAACTCTTGCCTGACTCTTTATGCACTTTGAAAGCTGCATTGTACGTGACATTATCAGGAGAGTCTTTGGTTATATTTGATAGATCTTTGATGAGATTCTTAATCCTTTCTCTTTCTCTAGCTTCATCATCTCTTCTCCTGATCTCTTCATCGTGTTTTTCCCACAACTCCTTGTTTTGTCTTTTAATCCTTTCGTTCTGAGTGCTCATGTAGTTTTGCCTCGTGTGGTTGTCTTTCTTCTTCAACCAGATGGGATTGTTGCAACCTTCAAACCTCTTACCGCTTCCTTCTTCGTATGGGACATAGTCCACGAAGTTTCCAATGCCATCCATGGTAACTGAGGTATTTTTCATGAGCCTTTGTCTCAGACTTGCTTGATCTCTTCTTGACAGTCCTGTGAAGAGATATTTGGCTTCAGAGCCGAAAGATTGTCGAGCCTTGTGAGGTCTGTCTTGAGTGCGACCATAGCGTCTTTGATCATGAGACTGTCCACGAGACTTAGGTTGATGAGAGTGACCCGAGACTTTGTGAGGAGAGACTCGCTTTTCTGAAGATTTTTCTTTCGTGTTATCCCTTGGTTGGTTGTCATCATCCTTATCTCTGTCATTATCCCTATTTTCCCCCTTTTTGGCATCATCAGCACAGGCAGAAGGAGGTACAGAGGGGATTTGTTTGACTGCAAGCAGGATGTCTTGAGCATATCCTAGAATCTGAAGAGCATATTCACCAAGATGATAGGAATTGTCTTGATAAGTGTCAATCTTGGTACAAGCTAGGTCAACACGTTCCTTGAGGCCGTAATGAGAATGCTTAATTTCGTGTTGCTGCCTAGCGACTTTGTTTGAACTTTCTTCAAGATCAGAAACTCTTTTTACCAATTGCTTAAGAGCTTTGTCGTGAGAAGGATTCGGTTGCTGCGGTTGAGATTGTACATCAAGGAGTAGATTGACTTTTTGACACAAGTCATTCAATACTCTCGTGTCCTTCTCCCTTAGGGCGAGATATTGCTTGTGAATCAGTTCAGCTGAATGAACAGTTTCTCGCATGAGGTTCATAATGGTCCGTGGGGACTCAGCGATAGAATCGTCCTCAATGTGTGTTGGAGAAGAGTTCCTGTGTTCGTCATGATGTGGTGCTTCCAGATTTCCACCATGCATCGAGTGGCCAGGTTCAGGTGAGGCTTCCTTTTTGTCCTCATGAACTGGAATGATAGCACGAGATGAGTGAATTGGATTTTTACTGGATGCTTCATCCGAGTCTTCGTCTTCAGATGGTATTTTCAAGAGAGGTGGTCTTTGTGGGCAGTTAGCATAGTCTGTTTCGACCAAGATAGTGTGGCTATCTTCTGGTTCTTCGTCTTCAGCACCTTCTCCTCCTTGTGGAGTATTGTCATCATCATTATCATCATCAGAATCACTGTTGTCGTCTTCTGTTTCATCATCATTGACATCATCTTCATTGTCGTCTTCATTGCTCTCGTCTTCACTTTCTTCTTCATCCTCTTCGACGATTTCGTTGCCATGAGCATCTTTCGTTCCACTAGCACTTCCTTTGGGATCTCGAGGATGATCTTCTGCCATTTGGGCTTTAATTTTGGATAGCAGCATGATGTAGCGAAGTTGTTTCAATTCGGCTTCAGTTGCTGGATCCATCGGAGGTTTATGAAGAGGTACTACCAAAGGAGCTTTTTCCTTCCCGAGAGATCGATGAGTTATTCTATAAGAGTACACTCGATGGATCTCCTCAATTCGCACAGCCTTTGTGACGTCCTGAGTTTCAAGCCATTGAAGTGCGAATTCTTCTTCGTCGATCATGGCTTCAAAAGTTTCGAGAAAGACTCTGAGAAGTGCCGTGCGCCACTTGTGCCATTGTAGAACTCGATTGTAATCTCTTTCAATCGATTCTCTGAGAGATTTATCAAGGGTGTACTGGTCTGGAGAAGATTGACGAGCAGATGGTTTCGGGGTAAAAGATGTTTGAGCAGCTGTTATCTCGTCTACTAGTGCAGGTTCTTGTGTCAGAATTACCTGCTCTGCAATAGTAGGTTCTTGTGGGAGAGAATGAGCATCAGTTGTAGCATCTGAGGCTGCTTTCGGGATGTTTTCTGGAGAGCCCGGCTCTTGTGGAAAACTTTGACATCTTCCCTCCATTTCTACAGTAGCAGGGTCTTGAGTCAACTCTCGTAGGAGTTGCTCTGCTAGGATAGGCTCTTGTGAATGAGGAACAGGAGATGCATTCGAATTGATGGATTTGTGAGCAACGGGACTGCTTTTGGGCAGAGAGGTTTTCAGTTCCCCCTCAGAGGTAGCTGCTTTCGAAATATCTCCCCCCTGTGAAGTTGCTTCTTTTGACAAGGGTTCCCGAATTTGAACAGATCTCATTCGACTTTGTTTGCTTAGACGAATGAGAGGTTGATCATCATCATCTTCAGAGGAGTTCTGCACTATCAAGGTTTCGAGAGAAGGATCAACTTTCGTCTTTGATTGGGTGGTGTCTGACTTTTGAGACTTAACCCGAGAAGAGGGTTTTTCTTGTTTCTGCCGTTTTGGTTTTGGTTGAGCTTCTTCGTCAGCTTTGGGGGTTTTTAACTTTCGTTTGGACTTCCCTTTGGGTAGATTGGGTTCAAGAGGAATGCCCAATTCCAATGCCTTCTGTTTGTCATATCCAGATGGCTTGTGTTTCATGTGACAGACCTTTTGACCAGGTGGAGCACCAGCACGTAGAGTCACTCCTTTTGTGGTAAGAAGATGGCTTATAATGAAACCGAAGCCCATCTTCTTTGCAATGTCTCCAGGACTCTTGCGATTGTATGTGATGGTGTGAGCGATGTTGTGGAAAATGATTTTGGACCAATCAACCTTATGCTCATGAAGAAAAGCGTGCAGCATTTTCAGTTTTTCCCTTGTGACATCATCTGTGCCGGAAGTCTTGTGGTCCACAATCTTGTTGAAGATGTCTACTGCAAACTCATAATCCAACCGGAACCATTTTTTCTTGAGGGGCCAAAAGATTTTATCTTTGGAAGGTGCCTCCTTGTGTCGTATGGATTCATAGAAATCCTCCGGATCCAGATGATAATATACCAGATTGGACTTGTAGGACTCATCTCGTCTGGGAAACCCAAAAGTTGATCGAATATCCTCAGCAGTAAACACAATGTGATGGTTATTAACTCTTGAAGATATGCTTGAGAAATCAGAAGCCACATAAGCATTCAAATAAAACTGAGTAACATCAAGAGGGTACCAGTAGGATATGATCATTATCCTTTATACGAAAGAGTGTTTTGTCAACCACTCCTTTCGTGAAGCCACGATTGATTAGAAAACATGATAGTGTATCATACCAAGCTCGTGGAGCTTGTTTCAAACCGTAGAGTGCTTTCTTAAGGTGGTACACCTTTTCGAGGTCATTGTTGATAGCAAAACCAGGAGGTTGTTCAACATATACTTCTTCTTCAAGAAGTCCATTCAGGAAGGCGCTTTTGACATCCATTTGATAGACTTTGAAATTTTTGTAAGCTGCAAAAGCTAAGAATATTCGTATAGCTTCCAATCTGGCTACGGGGGCGAAGGTCTCATCAAAATCAATACCTTCCTCCTGACAATATCCTTTAGCCACAAGGCGAGCTTTGTTCCTAACAATGAGTCCATCTTCACTCATTTTGTTTCTAAAAACCCATTTAGTTCCAATGACATTTTGATGTGATGGTCTTGGTACTAGTTCCCATACTTCATTTCGTGTGTTTGTTCTAGCTTAACACGAATTACATATGAGTTATGGCAACTTTCGTCTAGAACGAAAGTAGCGATACAATAAAAACGAAAGAGTTAGGGGTCTACTTTCTACATTACATTGGTATCATCAAAATCCTAATACATGGTTCCTAACAATATATAATTATGTATATGCACGGTAATCTCCCAATTAAAATAAACACAGATTTAGAAAATTAGTCAAATTTCAATTTTTCACCAAAAATAAACATACATATATACGGTACATTCTAAACATATATATAAACAAATAAATAATAAGATATTTAGAAACTAGCAAATTATTCTAGATACCAATTAACGCACATAGCAATTTTAACATAAGCAATTATTTAGAAACTAGTAAAAAATTATCACATACATATGCAAATTATAAACCAGATTATAAATTATGCAAATAGATTGTTCATGCAAACAGATTAGCACAAACATGAACATAACTTGCGGTCCAAGTAACGATCAAAACATGCAATTCAAAAGCAAATTAGATTGAATAAAATTGCACATTTTGTCAAATTTATTTGCATGGTATATAAAATCACGTTAAACACTACATGCAAATTCATAATTAAAAACTTAGCACATTTAGCAAATTAGTTTACGTAGAAATTAAGCACATAGAAATATGAAAACACGTAAAACATATAAGAACATATAAACACGTAAAACACATAATTTTGAGCATATGTATCATTTTAGACCAAGAGATTAAGTTCAGTGATACTTAGCTCATTTCCAGAATTCTCAATTCATGCCTTAAAGTAGAAAATCTCGTTTCGCATAAAGGCTTCGTGAGAATATCTGCAACTTGGTTCTCCGTAGGGATATACTCGATTTTTAAATCTTTCTTTTCAACATGATCCCTTATGAAATGATGTCGTATGTCGATATGTTTGGTTCTTGAGTGAAGCACCGGATTGTGAGTGATAGCAATTGCACTTGTATTGTCACAAAATATGCTAACATCGTCGCAATTTATTCCATAATCCTTCAGTTGTTGCTTCATCCACAAAATTTGAGCACAACAACTTCCTGCAGCAATATATTCGGCCTCGGCGGTAAATTTCCAACTTCTCTACGATTTATAATATGGCATATCAAAATCTATTACAATTTATTCCTAACAGAGAGATACACATTAAAATGTACGTTTCCTCATATCTTTTTGTCTCATCGTGTACGACTTTATTAGGGTCCGTTTAGAAACACGGAAAATGAATTCTAGAAAATGTTTTTCAAAATTTTAGTGTTTGGATGTAATAGGAAAATCCAGTCAACGAAAAACATTTTTCGTTAACTGGGAAAAATGTAGGTATTTTGGCGGATATTGACTTTTGGCGGAAGTCAATTTCCGCCAACACACAAAACATGGTTTCCGTCAGAAATCAAAACAGTCGGAAGCCCGTAAACTATTGTTGTTATGGTTTTCGGCAGAAAGTTTTTTTTTTTTAAATTCTTTTTTGATAAATAATATTCCTTTTAATATATATATATATATATATATATATATATATATATATATATATATATATATATATATATATATATATATATATATGTGTGTGTGTGTGTGTGTGTGTGTGTGTGTGTGTGTGTGTGTGTGTGTGTTTGTGTATTTATTTATTTATGTTCTAAATAAAATATTTAAAATGTTTAATTATACAATGATCTACTCATTTTTTTAAAAATGAACCAAACACACCAAGACAGTTTATCACAATGCAACCAGTGGCGGATCTAGGATTTTTTGTCAGTGGGGGGAAACATTACAACGAAAAAGATAATTTGAAAAAAAAATGAAACACTTAAAAAATATAATCATAAATATTTTTAGATATGGTAAAAAATAAAACATATCAAAACTTTATAAAAATATTTATAATAAAATATGAAACATAATTAATTTGATAAAATAATTAGAATAGAAAATGCATTATAAATTACACATCTCAATATATATAGGATAACTATTAATAATAATAAAAAGTCATAAAATGATTACTTATACACTACAAGATTCAAACACTTTCACCAAAGACTTAATACGCACCCTACCAAGTAAACCAACTCACCACTTGTTAACATTTTTGTATTTTATTATATTTATACTTAAAACATGTTCTATATATACATATATACATACAAGTATAATATAGGGGTAGGGGTGGGGGTGGGGGTGGGGGTTGGGGTGGGGGGAGTGGGGTCAGTTGCCCCCATGCTGGGTCGCCCCTAAATACAACCAAACACTGGAAAGAAAAATATTTTCTGAAAAATGACTCACTTAAAAAAAATTTTTTTCTAAAAGTCATTTTTCTGCTTTTCAAATTGACTATTAATTTAAATATGATTGTGTTAACTTTGGTAGCAACGCTTCTTTTATAAGCGTACAGTGCACATGTGGCAACAAAATTACCTCCATGCTACATCGTTAACGATGTTGTTGACTTTAGACTTAAATCTTATAAATAAAATAGTAACCATTAGAAAATACTATTAAATTCAATAATAACCCAATCTTAAATAAGCCTTGTTTGATAAATGGCCTTTTGCCTTAGCTTATCAATCGTTATGCTATAGAATCGTGTCTATCTTGTAAGATGGACACGATTCTATGTTCATAATTACTGAATCATATGTTTATAATTATAAAGTTATATATTCATAATTTTGAACGTTCATATTCATAATTATTGAATTCTATATTCAAAATTACAGAACTCTATATTCATAATTACTGAACTATATGTTCATAATTATAAAGTTATATATTCATAATATTTGAACTTTATATTCATAATTATTGAATCTTCATATTCATAATTACAGAATTATATGTTCATAATTATGTTCACGACCCTATGTTCATAATTATAGAACTATATGTTTATAATTTTTGAACTATATATTAATAACTAACATTTTGTGTTTTCAAAAAAAAAAAAAAAATTAATATTTTGTACGCGCGATGCGCGAAAATTCGTGCCCAATATTAAAACATTGATAAATACAAATAATTAAAAATTATAATTTGAATTATATATATACACAAATAATATATGTATTTTGTACACACACATATAATTTATCATTCATAGAAATTTAATTAAAATATAATTAAGTATTAAATTAATATATAATGATTTTAATAAAATGATAATTAAAAGATAGAAAAAAGATATGATAGATATAGGTGTATGGTAATAATGGTGTGTTATCAATGTTAGAATTAAAAATTAACGGTGTTATAACGGTGTAAGGGTAGTTTTGCCTAATAACATTGGAATGTACAATATTTCAAGTAAAATGTACTCATTTATTTGCATACAAAAAGAGATACATAAATCAAGGATATAACCTTAATTGAGGCTTACTATGTTTTTAGATTATGAACAGTTTTGAAACCGTACAAGGTGAACACAGTTTCACATCATAATTTGCCTTGGCTTATAGAGTGTGTTTAGTAAATAGGTTTTACGATATACTTTTTACACTTATAAAAGTCAATTATGAAAAACTAGTTGGCCTCAGATTTCACATTAACTTTTGAAGAAAAAAAGAGAAAATTTCAATTTTGATCCACTGACTATTGCACTTGTGTTAATTGCAACACTTGACTATCAAAAATGTTAATTGAGTACCTTGATTATGTAATTTTTATCAATTTTAATCATGCCGGCCAAATTAACGGGCCAAATATGACTGTAAAATTTTAAGTCAACAATTTAACTTAAATGGGAGGGCAAAATCAACATTTCATGTTTACTCCAATTTGGGTAAGACCAAAGTCACGCTCCTCCCGCATCTCCGAACACGAAAGCAATCCAGATCATAACAGAAATGGAGAACACGAACTGCTGTTAAGGTACAAGAATTTCTTAAACACCTCAATGATATGCTGCGCCTCTTTGTACTCATCGCAATCGTCGTCATCCTTCACCCTAAACTTGAACCGCTTCCCGGTGACAATCTTTATGATAAATTCAACGTTAACTACCGGAACCACTCGTTCATGTTGACTGTTTTGGCCGAAGAAGAGCCACTAATCATTCGCTAAAATCTGTCTCTGAGCACCAAGGAAATGAGATTGAGAAAGTAAGGAAATGTCTAAAGAAGACCTCCAACTCCATATTGGAAAATTCTGGACAGTCAGAGGTTGTTACTGACCTATCAAGGCAAAACCTTAGGAAGCCATCAAGCACTCTAGTCCCTGAACTTTCAAGAAGAGATGGCAAAACTCCATTCAAAGAAACCACCAAACATTCTGATGCAGAAATTCTTCCAGAAAGGCCATCAATGGAGGCAATAATTAATGATCCTTGTGGTGTTACTGTATCTGAAACTAAACCCGAACCCGTTGCTTTGTACTCATCGCAATCGTTGTCTTCCTTCACCCTAAACTTGAACCGCTTCCCGGCGAAAATCTTCATGATCAAATTCAACGTTAACCGCCGGAACCACTCGTTCATGTCGACTATTTTCGGCGAAGAAGAGCCACAGGTGACCAGCATGTAGAGCTCTTTCAGGTTGGTCTCCACCTCTGAAATGTGGAGATGTTTAAGTTTCTCGAGCTTCTGCGACGATAGCAGTTCCGTCACGGCGAACTTCCGCATTTTCCGCCAGTAGGGGCTGTCGGTGTCGAGGCTGAACACATCGTAGTTATAGGCGAGGTATTTCCCGACGGCGAAATTCGGGTGGCCATGACTTTGTTGTTGGTGGTGAAGCAGTTCTTCACGGCTTCCCAGTTACAAACCACCAGGATCCGCCATCCGGCCAAGAGGAATATCACCGCCAGTTTCCAGCAGGAATATCTCCGCTGCCGAGTATGGTGAATGGAGTCAAATGCAAACACAGAAGAAGCAAGTATGGTGGAATTACAGTGATTGGTAGACGGCGATCGATCCAGAAGGTCGCTGTGGAGACGCCTTTGCCGCCGCGGAGGTAGCTTTCCCAAATTGGAGTGTGAAATGTCGATTTTTCCCTCCCATTTAAATTAAATCGTTGACTTAAAATTTTTCGGTCATATTTAGTCGATAATTTGACCAGCGTGATCAAAATTGATAAAAATTATATAGTCAAAGGTACTAAATTAACATGTCATATGTTACAATTATTTAATACGCTCACTTCTCTTCTAAAATCGCAGAATCCCTTTCCCCACGTACTTTTAAGCTTTTCATTTTAATCTACAAATTTTTTTTTTTCAATTTCTAATTTATTTAATTGATAAAAGGTAATGATAAAAATAAGATATTTTATTAAATGTTCTCTATTATTTTAGGTTCTTTAATTGTAATTAATTATTCTTATAAATAATTTTTTTATTTATACTATTTATTAAACTAGTATTTGTCCCGTGCGATGCACAGAAAATATGTTATAAAAATATACACTATATGAGGTTTATTCATATATAAAATTTTTGTTATTTAATAATTATTATGTGTGAATTCCTATGATAAAATTATGAACATAAATATATTTACAATTAAAATAATATTTAAGGTGACTGATTACTACAAATCTTAAACTATATTAAAAATTTAGTACATAGTATTTAATATTATAAATTTTTAAGAACTTAGTAAACTGCAATAGTAATTGAATTACAATTTTAGAGTCACCACGGATCAAATTTTTTTAGACCTTTGAGATTTCTAACTCTAGATGTAGCAACATACAATTGACCTTTAAAGACCAAAATCACAATCTTAGTTAGAACATTGATTTTTTTCTTCCAAATACTATCGAATTAAGTGTGTAATCAATAAAAGATGAGAACTAATAATTCGAGAATATAATCTTAATGTTACTAAGCCTACTTCGCGTCAATTAAGTTGGAGAGTGTTGTTGGATAGTATCCGATGAATCCACGAATAACGCATCTTTGTCTCCGTAGTCCTCAATATGCACATCAACAATCTTAAATATTAAGCCACATAGCTATGCTATATATTAATTTCAAACTTATGGACTTTGGGGTTGCATGCATGCTTCTTAGAGCCATATGACTTTAAGATGTGAAAATTAAATGTTGCATTTAATTTTCACATCTTAAAGTAATTTTCACATCTTAAAGCCCATTTAATTTTCACAAGACTTTCACATCTTAAAGTCATATGGTCTTGTGAAAATTAAATGCAACATTCAATTTTCACAAGACCATATAGCTTTATTATATATAGGATATGATAGGATATAATTAATAAATTTTTATTATAAAATATATTCATATATCCTTACAATTCATTATTTATCTGTTATCAACTAACAATTAATAGCTAATGTTATCAAATATTTACAAATATATATAGAGCAAATATTATCAGCTCCTTAAACTATTAATTAAATTTGCTAATCACTAATTGTTTATTGTTAAATAAGACCATAATTCAAAATTAATATGATTATAGGCAAATTATATCGTGAATTATGTATAAACGCAAATTTTTAATATATTGAATATATATTATTATTGTACTGAAGGTATATTATTTGGTAGTATAGTAAATAATGTACCTTCAAAAATTAAACCTTTAGTTTATTAAAAATGTACGTTTAGTATATAAATAAAAATGTACTTTATATTAGTGAATAGTGACCATTATCCATGGTATAATGATATTAAAACATATATCCTCCTAAATGCTCTGTCGGGTCGGAGTGTGGGGGGCTCTTAGGGTTGGGGTTCAACCTTTTGGAAGAATGATATTAAAACATATAAGCCTGATACTATTTAATTAAATAGGTCAAGCCTTGTCTATTGTTACTAATCAAGTTAATCCAAATTTTAACCAAATTAAGTTGTAAGCTACTTAATAGGTGTCTGACCTATTTCCTGTAGGAACCGTTGGTAGGAAAAACAAATAATAATCAAATAAAATATGACTATTATTTTTTCTGGAAAGGAGGGAAGAAAAGATGAAGAAAAAGGCTAGTGTTTGGTGTTGGGTTTTTGCAAGAGTCGAGTGAGCACTCTTTCCTTAAAACCTTATTTGCCACATCTCAAAGATGCTAGGAGCATTGTGGCCTAGGCTTCCCAGGATAAAACTTGCTATGATTCAGTGTTTGAGCATTCAAACAAAGAATCCGGCGAGCAAGACGTGGTTATGAACACAGTATGGCTTAAAGAAAGAGTAGAAGCAGAGAGGTTTTGAGGCTAAAAGATGAACTTTCGTGTTCTATATTTTCTGTGTAAAACTCTGCTGCCTCTACCCTCTCTTATATAGGGTTGAAGGATTAAATAGCTCTTAATAGGGCACTTTAAGGCACCCCCACTACACCTAGTAACAGCCACCATTACCATGAGTTTGAATTCAAAAATAAAGATTGGAATTAATTCAAAGAATTAATTCCGTAACAGTAAGAATTGAAACCCCAACGGTCACAAAAAGCAGTACATGTTCGTGTAGGCCGAAACTGGAAGTTTCGGCCATGTGCCTTGTCTAGTCTCGGCCTCTTTGGCCTGAGACCAGTTTCGGCCATGTGCCTTGTCTAGTCTCGGCCTCTTTGGCCCGAGACCATAGTTTCGGCCCATGCACCTCTCGTGGTCTCTGTTGCACGAGAGTGGTGTTCTCGGTGCATCACAACCTCTCGTGCTCTCTTGTAGCACGAGAGTGGTGCTCTCGGGCAAGTGACTATACGGTTGGAAAATGATACCGAAGTTTGGCATAACTTAGCCCGCAAGGTCAGCCAATTTCCGAACGACATTCGTGCACTCAGGTGCCTGCGCACACGAGCTCGGGCTTGAATCAAGCCTTTTTCAATCTCGTCTAGTTGGAATTTGATTTGCACCCCCCCTCCCCCCGCGCGAAAAAGCCTCTATGCTATACAATTCTACAAGCTTCAAAAGAGCTCTTGTATATAAGGGGGGAAAATCTTCATTCCAAAGCAATGTGGGACAAAAGGCTCACTTTTTCCCTTCATTTTCCAACTCAAATGGGTCTACTTTGAGAATTAATATCTCATTCACCCATTATCCATTTTGAGCGTACAATATATCAATCTCTTCGTCTCACTACGAAGTATCCGAATCCACTTTAACCCGACCCAAATCGGAAGTGGACCCCACTGATAATTATACCACAAAATAGCCACTTAACATGCCTTTTTATGCCATTTTAAGCTATTTTTTCCAACAATCCTCCACATGAATGAAAATTGATTTTCGGGGTATTTTGAAATCGGAAACAACTGTGTTCAAACGGTCGATCCCTGCATAGGATAGGTAGGGAGTCACTATACCCTTTGAACCTTCCCTCGTGAAGACATGTTTACTCTACTGGCTGTACGGTAGAACGCGATGTCTTTGAACCGACTGCCGTTTGTGTAGACGATGACATATCTCACACAGGAATCTCCCAACCATGCTCTTGCTCTCATGAGTGTGCCCGTTTTGGTCTTGGGTCACCGTTCCTGGTTCTGCGAGAGTTTCTAAAGAATTGTGCCCAACAATTCTCCTTTGAAGCGACCCTCACTTCTCTCTAACATAGGTGATTCTTTCTCGAGTATCCCGCATACTCAAGAATCATTAAAGCATTAATATGCTAGCCTCTTGCGGAAGTCACTGTTTTAACGAGGAGTGGTAGGGAGTCCGAGACCCCCACAGTGACGCGCTCCGTTCCATAATTTAGTTGTCCCATTGAACCTAGGTGCCAGCTAGGTTGGGTATCCACTATAGAACATTTTAGTCCAAGGGCATTAGACCCATTCCTCGTGTCAACTTCTCCACAACTTCTCTTCCTAACCCTTTGGTCAGCGGATCCGCTATATTGTCTTTTGACTTTACGTAGTCAATCGAGACAACTCCAGTTGTGAGTAGTTGTCTAATGGTATTATGTCTACGACGCACAAGTCTAGACTTACCATTATACATATGACTCTGTACTCTCCCGATTGTGGCTTGACTATCACAATGCACACATATTGGAGGTACCGGTCTTTCCCAATTAGGAATATCCTCTATAAAATGGCGTAGCCATTCAGCCTCTTCACAACCTTTGTCCAAGGCTATTAGCCCAGATTCCATCGTGGATCTAGCTATCACAGTTTGCTTAGAGGATTTCCATGCAACGGCTGCACCGGCTAGTGTAAACACGTAGCCACTCGTGGACTTAGAGTCCTTAATATCAGATATCCAGTTCGCGTCACTATACCCTTCAAGTACAGCGGGATATCTCCCGTAGTGCAGTCCAAGATCACGAGTATACCTCAAGTATCTCATAACCTTTACTATTGCCTTCCAGTGCATAGCACCGGGGTTACTCGTATATCTACTGAGTTTACTAACCGCATAGGCAATATCCGGCCTAGTACAGCTCATAAGATACATCAGACTACCAACAACCCGAGCATATTCCACTTGTGAAATACCTTCTCCGTGGTTCTTGGTTAGGTGAATATTTGTATCAAATGGTGTCCTAGCCACTTGACTATCATCCTTGTTAAATTTCTCAAGGATTTTGTCAATGTAATGTGATTGGCTTAACACGAGACCATCAGGTCTTCTAATGATTCTAATCCCGAGGATTAAATCAGCCAAACCCATATCCTTCATGTCAAATCTCGCGTTTAACATGTTCTTGGTAGACTTGATGATCCGATCATTACTACCAACGATGAGAATATCATCGACATATAAACAAAGAATGACGTAGCCGTCTATCGTTTCCTTAACGTAGACACATTTGTCACTTTCGTTTATTTTAAACCCGTTAGTTAACATCGCATGGTCAAACTTTTCGTGCCACTGCTTAGGCGCTTGTTTTAAACCATAGAGCGATTTAACCAACTTACACACTTTCCTTTCTTGGCCCGGAACCACGAACCCTTCGGGTTGTTCCATATAGATTTCCTCATCTAATTCGCCATTTAGGAAAGCGGTTTTCACATCCATTTGATGAACTTCCAAGTTCCGCAACGCGGCTATGGCAAGTATCATCCTAATGGAGTTTATTCTCGTCACGGGAGAATACGTGTCGAAGTAATCGAGGCCCTCGCGTTGCCTGTAACCCTTGATTACAAGCCTAGCCTTATACTTCTCGATGGAACCGTCCGGTTTCATCTTCCTTTTAAAGACCCACTTGGATCCTAAGGGTTTACTACCCGGAGGAAGATCAACCAGTTCCCAAGTGTGATTCTGTAGAATAGAATCCACTTCACTTTTTATAGCCTCTTTCCACATTGGTCCTTCCGTAGAAGTCACGGCTTCTACATACGTTCGAGGCTCGTTCTCTATCAAACAAGATAGAAAATCAGGTTCATTTTTTAATAAACAAGTTAGAGTACCCGAATCGTACTCTAACAAGTAAGTTAGAAAATCAGGACCGAATGATTTTCCAACTCTCGCCCGCTTACTGCGTCTCGGCTCGAGCTCGGGTTCTCTCTCGGATTCCCCACTATCATTATCCATAGTTTCGTCAAACGTTCGTTTTGACGTACTTGGTCCCTCGTTGGACCTACAAGGAAATATATTTTCAAAGAAATATGCATTCCTTGATTCTATTATCGTGTTCTCGTGTACATCCGCATTATGTGACTCGTGTACTAAGAACCGATAAGCACTACTATTATATGCATAGCCAATAAAGATACAGTCCACCGTCTTAGGACCTATCTTTACTTTCTTAGGTGTTGGCACCAAAACTTTGGCAAGACACCCCCACACTTTTAGGTACTGGTAGGAAGGTTTCCTACCGTTCCACAGCTCATAAGGAGTCTTATCGAGCTTCTTTCGGGGTACCTTATTCAAAAGGTAGTTACTTGTCAAAATCGCCTCACCCCTAGCATCTTGAGGTAGGCCCGGACTTATAAGCATCGCATTCATCATATCTTTCAATGTACGATTCTTTCGTTCGGCAACACCGTTCGATTGAGGTGAGTAAGGTGCCGTACGTTCGTGTATTATGCCTACACTTGCACAGAAGTCACCAATAGGTGCTTCGTACTCACCACCTCGATCGCTTCTAACCTTCTTAATTCCCCGATTAAGTTGGTTTTCCACTTCATTCTTATAAAGAACAAATTTATCAACGGCTTCATCTTTGCTCTTAAGCAAATACACATAGCAGTATCGTGTGCTATCGTCGATAAATGTGATAAAATACTTATTACCACATCTCGTTTGTATCGATCTAAAATCGCACAAATCACTATGGATTAATTCTAGTGGTTCAGTTTCCCTTTCAACCGATTTGAAAGGTACTTTAGTTAGTTTTGCCTCAACACAAATTTCACACTTGTTATTTGTGTCAATTTGGAAGTTAGGAATATGGTCCATGCTAATTAATCTACGCATAGAATTAAAATTAACATGACCTAGTCTACCATGCCATAAATTGGAAGACTCAAGCAAGTAAACAGAATTAACTTTGCTTTTATTGATAACAGGAATTACACTGAGCTTAAACAGCCCATCAGTTACATATCCTTTACCAACAAACATCCCTAACTTGGAAAAAACTACTTTGTCTGACTTGAACACCATGCAAAAGCCATGCTTGTTCAACAGAGAGCCAGACACAAGATTCTTCCTCAGCTCAGGAACATACAGCACGTTGTTCAACGTTAGTTCCTTCCCGGAAGTCATCTTCAGAACCACCTTGCCCATGCCTTCCACAGCAGACTGAGCAGAGTTCCCATCCACACCTTTTCACCCTCAACGGTCTCAAAGGTGTTGAACATCTCTCGGTTGCAACACCCTGGTTGCACCGGTATCAATGAACCATTCACGAGGGTTTGAGCCCACGAGGTTCACCTCGGTCACCATAGCCGAAAGGCTAATCTCGACCTCCTTCTGACTGCTATCTCCAACAACATTGGCTTCAGAACTCTTGTTCTTCTTCCTTGGAGCCTTGCATTCAGATGCTCTGTGGCCATGCTTGCCACAATTATAGCATTCACCAGGAAACTTGTTCTTGGTAACGCCACCTAGCTTTCGCTTGTCCTTCTTGTTCCTCTTGGAGCTCTTACCGTGCTCCACAACATTGGCCTTAGCGCCAACAACGATAGGAGCCTTCCTATCATTCGTCCTGTTCCCTTCCTCAATCCTGAGTCGCTGGATCAGGTCCTCCAGATTCATCTCCTTTCGCTTATGCTTAAGGTAGTTCTTGAAGTCCTTCCACCCTGGAGGCAACAAATGGATCACAGATCCCACTTGGAAGGCTTCACTTAGAACCATGCCCTCGTCACGGATCTCATCAAAGATTAATTGCAAATCTTCTACCTGACTTAGCACGGTCATGGAATCAACCATTTTGAAGTCGAGGAATCGGCCAACTACAAATTTCTTTGAGCCGGCATCCTCACTTCGGTATTTATGATCCAAAGCTTCCCACAACGCTTTTGATGTGCTTATCTTCTGATATACATCATATAGCGTGTCACACAATCCATTCAGGATGTAGTTTCGGCAAAGGAAGTCTGAATCCTTCCAATAGCCAACTGCCATCACGGATTGTGCATCTTGTTCCTTCAACTCGGGAACCTTCTAGGACAAGAACCTCGCTAAGCCGAGAGTTGCTAGGTAGAACAACATTTTCTGTTGCCACCTCTTGAAGTTCGAACCAACACCGGTGAACTTCTCCGGCTTTTCTGCCGAACCACTCGGTACCGAAGGTACCCGAGACATGGGAATATATCCCTCAGTGCTCCCACCATCTTGTGAACCAACGTTCACTGGTGTGGCTTGGGAATTAGCAACATTGTTGCCATTTCCTCCATTGTTGTTGTCAACAACATTTTCTTCCCCATTGTTAACGATTGGCAACTCCGGGTTCTCCATTTCTTCAAGGAAATTAGAGAAAAATTAACCAACGGGAAAAACAAGGAATAAGGTTTTAAGACTGTAGGAACCGCTAGTAGGAAAAACAAATAATAATCAAATAAAATATGATTATTATTTTTTCTTGAAAGGAGGAAAGAAAAGATGAAGAAAAAGGCTAGTGTTTGGTGTTGGGTTTTTGCAAGAGTCGAGTGAGCACTCTTTCCTTAAAACCTTATTTGCCACCTCCCAAAGATGCTAGGAGCGTTGTGGCCTAGGCTTCCCAGGATAAAACTTGCTATGATTCAGTGTTTGAGCATTCAAACAAAGAATCCGGCGAGCAAGACGTGGTTATGAACACAGTATGGCTTAAAGAAAGAGTAGAAGCAGAGAGGTTTTGAGGCTAAAAGATGAACTTTCGTGTTCTATATTTTCTGTGTAAAACTCTGCTGCCTCTACCCTCTCTTATATAGGGTTGAAGGATTAAATAGCTCTTAATAGGGCACTTTAAGGCACCCCCCACTACACCTAGTAACAGCCATCATTACCATGGGTTTGAATTCAAAAATAAAGATTGGAATTAATTCAAAGAATTAATTCCGTAACAGTAAGAATTGAAACCCCAACGGTCACAGAAAGCAGTACAGCTTCGTGTAGGCCGAAACTGGAAGTTTCGGCCATGTGCCTTGTCTAGTCTTGGCCTCTTTGGCCCGAGACCAGTTTCGGCCATGTGCCTTGTCAAGTCTCGGCCTCTTTGGCCCGAGACCATAGTTTCGGCCCATGCACCTCTCGTGGTCTCTGTTGCATGAGAGTGGTGTTCTCGGTGCACCACAACCTCTCGTGCTCTCTTGTAGCACGAGAGTGGTGCTCTCGGGCAAGTGACTATACGGTTGGAAAATGATACCGAAGTTTGGCATAACTTAGCCCGCAAGGCTAGCCAATTTCCGGACGACATTCGTGCACCCAGGTGCCTGCGCACACGAGCTCGGGCTTGAATCAAGCCTTTTGCAAGCTCGGGCTCGGACCCCACTGATAATTATACCACAAAATAGCCACTTAACATGCCTTTTTATGCCATTTTTAAGCTATTTTTTCCAACATTTCTATCCCGAAAAACCATCTATTCTTTAACATAACTAACTATTGTTGCATTTGGGAACACAAGTTTATGAGTATACCTTGCACAGAAAGGATGAAGTTTTTGATGATGAAATCCCCCTTTTTTTTATTTTTTTTTTGTATGGTAAGATTCATGATAATAATTGCAATGGCTAGACATCCACTTGAGTAGAAATAACTCAACATTATTGTGATGTGATATGATAATGGTGTGAACTTGCTGTTTTATCTCTATTATTACGTAGGACCTATCGACATGGAGTAATACAAAAGCATTATCGTTTTCAAAGTATATGGGTTCAGGTCCCAATTGATAACATATATAATAATTATTAGAATAAAAGATATTTTTGATTCTAGACGGACAATTTTAGTTCTCCATAAAAAATTGGGATGAGGATCAAATAAGCCCTCTAACTATATTGAAATGTGTAATTAAATCCTTGTACTTTAAAAAGCTGCAATTAGATCATCAAACTCACAAAAATTGAGCAATTAGCACAATTTTTTAGGTTGTCTTCAGGTTACCGGTCAACAACGATTTTGTTTGGCAGAGCTTATTTAGGAGCTTATAGCTTATTTTAAGCTACTAATAAGCTATAAGCTCTGTTTGATAATGTTCTCAAAATAAGCTTCTAGCTTAAAATAAGAGCTTATTTTAGAATGCTTCTAAGTCCTAAGGTAGCGTTATCGTTGTTGTTGTTATTGTTGTTGTTGTTGTTGTTGTTGTTGTTGTTGTTAGAGTAAATACCCAGAATGGTCCCTCAACTATAGCTAAATTCATAAATTGGTCCTCAACTTTCAATTTCAACCAATTAAGTCCTTAACTTTGTAATTTTAACACAATTTGGTCATCTGTCTATTTGACCGTTTGTTGACTGTGATTTTTGAGGATATATATGTAATTTCATGGTCCATCATCGGGTTTTTAAGGTTCCGGTTGCATTTCCAGACCGCATTGTTACATTCGAATCCACTGCCGGAAGCAATCTACTAAATCCGCTTGCCTTTCTTCATCCTCCCTTTGGATTCAATGTAGTTGAGTTCGACCAGAGCGAAGAAGACAACGTGTTTCCGAACCGGTGCAACGTCATCCTGGAGGCCTCCATGTGCTCCGACGAGAGCTGAAGGTTCTTTTGGAGATCGTCGATCACAGTCAACAAATGGTCAAATAGATGGAGGACCAAATCGTGTCAAAATTGCAAAGTTAAGGACTTAATTGGTTGAAAATTGAAAGTTGAGGACCAATTTGTGAATTTAGCTATAGTCGATGGACCATTTTGGGTATTTACTACTACTACTACTATTATTATTATTATTATTATTATTATTATTATTATTATTATTATTATTATTATTATTATTATTATTATTATTATTATTATTATTATTATTATTATAAGCTGTTATGATTGAAAGTGTTTGATAAGCTGTAAAACTAGCTTTTTGATAAGCTGATAAATGTAAAAAGACTAAAAATGACGTCTTTATAAAATTTAAATTAGTTTGTTTGCATATTAAAATTTAACATTTTGTCTTTAAAAAAATTAACATTTTGAAATAAAACTGTTAGCATAATCATGATCTAGCATCTCATAATGAAGTATCAATATTGTTGCAATAATAATAATAATAATAATAATAATAATAATAATAATAATAATAACAATAACAATAACAATAACAATAACAATAATAATAATAATAATAATAATAATAATAATAATAATAATAATAATAATAATAATAATATTTGTGGTGAAAGTTGTGGATAAAGGAGAAGAGAAAAGGGTTTTAATTGGGAATGATAAATTATGTCATTTTTTAAAATAATAAGGATAAAGATGGAAAAGAAGTTAGGAAGCTAGGAGCTTATTTTGAAATGATACCTTAGGTAGCGTACCAAAATAAGCTCTTATTTTAAGTTAGGAGCTTATTTTGGAAACATTTCCAAACAGAGCTTATAGCTTATTAGTAGCTTAAAATAAACTATAAGCTCCTAAATAAGCCTGCCAAACAGAGCATATGTTTGCCAAACAGAGCCAACATAATGATTAGATTTTTAAGTTGATTTGGTGAGCTGACGTGGCGTCCACATATTTTTAAAAAAATGATATATTATATTAAATTTAATTTGTAATTATTAATAATCATAAATTAAAAAATCTTCTAAATTTGATTGGTCAATGTTCTCTAGAGTTACGACGGCGACGACGGCTGTGAACCTTGCGTCGCAGCGGAAACTTTTGCTCACATCTGTAGCTGGAGCGCGCTTTTCCGTGGCGCCGATTGACAAGTTGGTGACTTCTCGATCCATTTTAGAGAAGCTCCGAAAAAACGTTTCCTGCCACGTAGATTCGCCACCACACTCGAGCTCTACTTTCACCATCCCATGCATTCATCCCTGCATTTCATGGCAACCTGAGAAGCATGGAAGCCACAAAGATCAGCAAAAAGCTAGACTCATCAAATTCCAACTCATCTCTAATTTCGTGAAAGAAACTCACTTGTGAGTAGTTGTAGCCGTCGTACACGCCGAAGAAATGTATTTCGCTTGAATTCTTATTGGTTTTCCAGCTAAAGAACGGGATAATTTTGGATAGGAACGCCATGGGAGAGGATCTGTTTTAGGCAATCAGCGGCGGCGGTGGCTGGAGCTTTGGGGTGATTTTAGCCTGAAAAATTAAACTGGATCAAGTACCCACCTGATAAGAGATAATATAGTGCTTGATTGTTGTTAGTTTGTTAAGTTTGTTTCATATTTATTGCTGTGGTTACCTTGAGTCTAGTAGTTTTAGTTTCACCTTTGTAGTATAAATATCTCTTCTGAATAATGTAAATTCATCACTTCTTTACCAATTCACATGGTATCAAGAGCTATTCGATCTAAACTATATATTTTTTTCCCCTTCACCTTAAGTTCTATTTTCCATGGCTGCTAATGATGCAAATACTCAACCTACTGTCTCCCCCACTCCAGTTAATCCGGTATCTAATGTTGAAGGTGCTAATACCATTCCTAATCATCTTGAACCTAGCCAACCACTAATTGTGGTTACATTTCATAACATTCAAAAACCCACTTCCTCCAACTATCTCACATGGAAAATTCAGCTTGAAGCCATTCTTATTGGCTATGATCTTAAACATTTTATTGATGGCAGTAAACTCATCCCAACTGCTACTATCACTGTGCAAGATCGCGTACTTCCAGATCCTGCTTATTCCACTTGGATACGCCAAGATAAGCTCATTTTTGGCGCTATAGCTGGTACTTTGTCCTCAGCTGTCGGGCCTCTCATTTCGAGTGCCCAAACTTCTCACGAGGCATGGAATATCCTAGCAAATACTTATGCTCGCCCCACCCGTGGTCACATAAAGCAACTCAAGG
This sequence comes from Ipomoea nil, assembly GCF_001879475.1. Classification (NCBI taxonomy): domain Eukaryota; kingdom Viridiplantae; phylum Streptophyta; class Magnoliopsida; order Solanales; family Convolvulaceae; genus Ipomoea; species Ipomoea nil. The sequence goes on along the minus strand of NW_017617269.1, from coordinate 259,503 downwards.
ATCAACTCAAGAATATCATCAAAGGCGGCTCCACAATTACCGAGTACATACACCAAATCAAGAGAGTTGTTGATGAACTTGCCCTTTTAGGAAAACCCATGGAACCTGAAGATATCACATACAAAATTCTTGATGGTCTGGATTCTGATTACCAATCTGTTATTGATGCTGTTAATGGACGTGACTCCATCATCTCGTTTGAAGAGTTGCATGAAAAGTTAATTAACAAAGAACTTGCTCTATACCGTGCAACTCCTCCTACCACGTTTCCAGCTACAGCTCATCCCACTCAAACTCGACCAATAAGCAATTTTCAGACTCGGCAACCCTCATATCCCCGCTTCACCAACAATTCATCCCGGCCTGCTCCAAAACCCTTTCTTGGTCGCTGCCAGTGGTGTAATGTTCAAGGTCATGTTCTTTTTCATTGTTCTGTCTTTCGTGGACAGTACCCAAATATTTAGTTTCCCCCTCGTCCTACACGCAAACAAGAGGTAAAACCACAGGCTCATGTTGCTGCCACCTCACCAGTTGCACCCTCCTGGTTGCTAGACAGTGGTGCCTCCCATCATGTTACCACGGATCTTTCAAATCTTGCTCTTCACACACCATATGATGGTACAAATGAAGTTATGATAGGGAACGGTTCTGGTCTTCCCATCTCACATACTGGTTTTGTTTCTCTCCCTTCTACATCTAAGTCATTTTCCCTTTCTAATGTTTTGTGTGTTCCCACCATGTGTCGAAATGTTATCTCTATTTCACAATTTTGTCGTGATAATAATTCCCTTATTGAGTTCTCACCCACTACCTTTTGTGTTAAGGACATTCAGACGGGGGCACCCCTCCTAACCGGACCATCTAAAAATGGAGTTTATGAGTGGCCGACGTCTCCTAGTGTGTCTACTCATGTCTTCACCACAATGGTTTGTGACAATAATTGGCATCACCGCTTAGGTCATCTCTCCGCTCCCATCCTCGACCAACTATTGGTTCGTTTAGGCATTTCTAATTCTTTTGCTCAGTCACATTGTAATGCATGTCTTAGCAATAAAAGTCATAAACTTCCCTTTAAAAACTCCACTCTTACTACAGCAGAACCGCTTGAGGTTGTGTTCAGTGATGTTTGGACTTCTCCACTACATTCCTTTGATAATTACAAATACTATATTATTTTGTAGATCACTATACAAAATATGTATGGTTGTATCCACTCAAGCGGAAGTCTGACACATATGATGTGTTTGTACGCTTTAAGTTGATTGTTGAGAAATTTTTTAATAAAACACTTCGAACCTTGTACTCTGACAATGGTGGTGAGTACAAAGCCTTGTCATCTTTCTTAACACTAAGTGGCATCTCTCATCTCACCTCTCCGCCACACACTCCCGAGCATAATGGGTATTCGGAGCGTCGACACCGTCACATCGTTGAGACGGGTCTTGCTCTTCTTACCCAAGCCTCCATGCCACTTAGTTACTGGACTCTTGCCTTTTCCATTGCAGTCTACCTCATTAATCGCCTTCCCACACCAACTCTTAACCATCACTCCCCTTACTCTAAACTCTTTGGTAGTGAACCAAAATACTCTAGTTTTCGCAGCTTTGGATGTCTGTGTTATCCATGGCTCAAACCATATACTGCCCACAAGCTTCAGTCTCGTTCATTACCTTGTGTTTTTGTCGGGTACGGGGCATCTCAACATGCTTTTTATTGTTTAGAACCAACTACAAATCGTATATATGTGTCTCGACATGTACGGTTTGTTGAAGCGTGGTTCCCATTTGCACATATTGCTAAAGACCTCTCCCGCCCTTCGTCCTCCAGCGCAGGTGAGTGGTGTTCTATCTCTCTTCCCATCGCCCATTCACCAGGGCAACCACATTACCAAAACATCACACCGCCACCCCTACATAATCTTCCTCCAAATTCCCCTATAACTTCCCCTCTATCACCTATACTCCCCTCACCTCCTACTCAAAATACTCAGTCGTCTCCATCACCATCTCTGCCTGGTTCTACATCCCACTCTTCTCCCTCTAGTTGCTCACAAACGAGTCAAGTTTCATCTCCTGCTACTTCTCCTCCTGACCCACCAGCTTCTGTACCAGTTCCTGCCCCACGTGTCGTTGTCACTCGGTCGAAAAACAACATTTTTAAACCCATTCAAAAACTCAATTTATCAGCTCAAGTTGTTCCTATTGAACCTGTTTCTGTTAAGCAAGCTATGCAGGATCCAAACTGGTTGGCAGCCATGAAGGATGAGTTTGCAGCGTTAGCTCATAATGAGACTTGGGATCTTGTCCCCCCCGATCCATCTCACAATCTGGTGGGTTGCAAATGGGTCTTCCGCCTCAAGTATCATCCAGATGGGTCCATTGCTCGATACAAAGCTAGACTGGTTGCCAAAGGCTTTCATCAGCGACCGGGGCTTGATTATACTGAGACTTTCATTCCGGTTGTTAAACCATCGACTGTTCGGCTGGTCTTAAGTCTAGCTGTTACTCATGGGTGGGTAACTCGTCAGTTGGACATTAACAACGCATTTTTGAATGGAACTTTGAATGAAGATGTGTTCATGACTCAGCCTCCCGGTTTTATTGATCGTACACTACCTCAGCATGTGTGTCGGTTACGAAAGTCGTTGTATGGTCTGAAACAAGCCCCTCGGGCTTGGTACACTGAGCTGCGTAATTACCTTCTGCAGATTGGTTTTAAAAATTCGAAGGCAGATACTTCATTGTTTTACTATACTCATCACTCGGACTCTGTCTATGTCCTTGTGTATGTTGATGATATAATTGTAACCGGCAAACATGAAAAATCTGTTTGCTCCTTTATTTCTTGTCTGGCTCGCAGGTTTTCTTTAAAGGATCTTGGTTCTCTTTCTTTCTTGGTGTTGAAGTGTCTCCTTGCTCTCACGGCCTCTTTCTCAACCAAAGGAAGTACATTTATGACATACTTTGTCGTGCGGGGATGGCGGATGCTAAACCTGTGGCCACACCTATGGCTATTTCTCCTCCACTACATCTTACAACCGGACACACTCTTTCGAACCCGTCTGAGTTTCGGGCACTAGTTGGGAGCTTGCAGTATTTGTCATTGACCAGACCAGATGTAGCATTCGTTGTTAATAAACTTTCTCAATTTCTGGCAGCACCAACCGTAGACCATTGGGCGGCACTGAAACGTTTGCTTCGATATTTATGCGGAACTTTGGATCATGGTATTTTCCTTTCTGCTGATTCACCGGTGCAACTTCATGCTTACTCTGATGCTGATTGGGCTGGTGACAAGCATGATTACCGCTCTACAGGAGCTTATATTGTCTACTTAGGACGTAATCCTATCTCGTGGAGTTCTAAGAAACAGCAAACTGTTGCCCGTTCCTCTACGGAGGCCGAATATCGCACTGTTGCTGGTACTGCTGCGGAACTTGCTTGGATTTTATCTCTCCTGAGCGAGCTTGGTTTTTCTCTCCCGGAGAAACCAATTATTTATTGCGATAATCTTGGCGCAACCAGTCTCTGTGCAAACCCAGTTTTTCATTCTCGTATGAAGCATGTTGCTCTTGACTTTCACTTTATTCGTGAGCGTGTCCAGAGTGGTGCACTTCGTGTTTCTAATATTGCAAGTGATGATCAGCCGGCTGATGCTCTTACGAAGCCTCTACCACGACGCCGCTTTCAACTTCTGGTGTCCAAGATTGGCCTCGCCGGACGGCTGTCCATCTTGCGGGGGCATGATAAGAGATAATATAGTGCTTGGTTGTTGTTAGTTTGTTAAGTTTGTTTCGTATTTATTGCTGTGGTTACCTTGAGTTTAGTAGTTTTAGTTTCACCTTTGTAGTATAAATATCTCTTCTGAATAATGTAAATTCATCACTTCTTTACCAATTCACACCACCAATCCAAAAATTCTACTGAGCAGAGTCCCCGACGAACTTAAATTCGGCAATAGAAAGTCCGATTATGTCCAGACACCTATCCCTAGAGAATGATTAGAGTCTCTGTGGAAGAAGATGGTGGAGCTGGGAAAAGTTGGGCTGGTTTTCAACTCATACGGCGGAAAACTGGCGGAAATCCCAGACGGCGCAACCCCATTCCCCCACCGCGCCGGAATTCTGTTCAAGATCCAATACTTGGTATCCTGGTCGGAACCCAGCACGGACGCCGAGAATCAGTTCCTCACCCAAGCAAGGGATTTCCACACATTCATGACCTCGTTACGAATATCGGCACCACCAACAACGGCCCCAAACGTTACGAACAAGACAATGTCGGCGGTGGAGAACTGGAGTACTGGAGATGGGCGGAGGAGTGAGGGAGGAGGTGGTGGTGGTCCGACGAATCGTCTACGGTCGAGGAGGGAAAATGTAGGCGTTGGAGAAGTGGAGAAGATGGAATAACGCAAATATGGAATAAAGAGAAGTAGATATCATGAAATGACGCAAATACCCTCCTCTCAAACAGCCATTTAACGGGAATGCAGACAGAGTATTAAAATTGTCCTCGTCACAATAAGTGTGTCCATAAATTGTCTAAATTTTTTATAGAGGACTAATAGTCCGTGCAACTATAAGTCTATGACCAAAAATATCTTTTACTCTAATTATTAATTATTTAAGTTTCAATATATTTAATAATCATTGCAAAAAAAATGTTGAATTTTCTATTACAAGATATTAATCAAGAATCTAACATTTGCAGTTGAAAAATAAGTTTCTAAACAACTTTCCATCCATTTTGATAATGAATCTGAAAAAAAATGATCATTATTATAGCGCCAGTACTTTGCTCCTTATTTGGGTCGGTTAGGTGCGAATGGGGACTAGTTTGAGTATGGTATGAGCTTAAAGGTGTCTCCTACAGTTAGGACATGCTCAAGACACCTCACAGTCTGACCAAAAAGAGGTACACTCATCATCAACTTATTCTCTTCTTCTGGATCTTCTTCTCGTTCTTTCTTCACTATATACAAAAGAAGTATACACTTTTAAAATTTTGAATTTGTTGGAAAAGATTTTCAAATCTTCAAAAAAGTTGGTAAAAAGTTTTGATCACTAAAATGGATGGAAATAAAGCTTTGTACTATGATAAAGAAATTTTCAACACTTCACAATCACCTAGTGTTAGATATATCGAATATAATATATCTATATATAATTTGAGAGGAGAAAAGAGAAAAGAAAATTAATAATATTCATTACTTTTCATGGTATTAAATGCATTGTACGTCAAGTATCTTGTATTCAAATGACATCTCTGTGGCTCTCTTTGAAGGAAGGTCATATGATTGAACCTCCGTGGTAGGGTATTTGTTGGAAAAATAACATAGACATTTTAAGTACCTATTTTGTGGTACAATTATTAGTGGGGTCCATTTCTGATTTGGGCTGGGTTAATATATTGTACGCTCAAAATGGATAATGTGTGAATGAGAAATTGATTCTCAAAGTAGACCCATTTGAGTTGGAAAATGAAGGGAAGTGGGTTTGGACCACTATTTATACAAGAGCCTTTCTAAGGCTTATTGACTTGTATAGCATAGAGGCTCTCTCTCGTGCGCGCCCGGGGGGGGGGGGGTGGTTGCAAATCAAATCCCAAAATGAGTGTGAAAAGGCTTGACTCGTGTACGTCGGCGCCTTGCGGCACGTGACTGTACAGTTCAACTGATTGTTGGGAGGATTAATTCAGTTGTTACAGAATTAATTTCAGATTAATTCCAGAACTAATCTCCATGTTCAATAGTCAGTTTTGAAGGTTTTAAACCTGAGTTTAAATGCCAAGAATGAATGCTATTTACACCACCTTCTCCTATATAACAAGTAGGGCATCATAAATTTTACAACAACAAGTACACATACTTACACGCTTTTCCAGCTCCAAAATCTCTGCTGCTACTCCTTTCTTAGCCTACTATGTTCGAAGCTTTGCTCTAGTTCGCTGGGTTCAAAGTTTGGGTGCTCAAATGATTGAACCGTAGTACGTTTTATCCTGGAAAACCTAGGCTACAACGCTCCTAGCACTTGTGGGAGGTAGCAAATAAGGTTTTAAGGAAAGAGTGTTTCGCTCGACTCGTACTAAACATCTTCCCTTGGTAGCCTTTCGTTCTTCCCATCACATCCTATCATCCTTCCCGGTTTTCCATAAAAATAATAATCCTTATTTTGTAGGATTATTATTGGGTTTTTACCAACATATATCCAACAATATTGACTCTTTGGACTGCAGTAGTTAGAGAAAGTATATAACATATACTACCTTGTAATAGAGTTAATAATATTAAAAAAAAAAATGCATTGTACTGCATGTATTTTTATGACATGACCATTTTTTGTCCTAGATTTATCAGTGACAGTCCACTTATAGCCCTTTTATATTCAGAGCATCTCATTTTGATCCTAGTATTATCGTGACATGACTATTTTTTATCCACTATCAATTCAAATCTCGTTAAATACAAGTGCATTTCGGTATTCAATTATGGAATTTTCCAAAAAAAAAAATATAAAAATATAACCGGTCAACGTACTTTTTATTAAAAAGATCAAAATGCCCTTGTATTTAATGACGTTTCAATGATTTTGTTGATGAGGTACTAAAAATGGTCATGCCACAATAATACTAGGACCAAAAGAAGAGGTTCTAATAATTAAAAATGGATTAAAAGTGGACTGCCACCTATAATCTAGGACAAAAAATGGAATCAACTCTAAAAGAAATAACAAACTATATGATAGGATTATAGGGAAACCCACTTGCGCAACAGAGCTCACTAGAGTATTTTCCGACCTCAGTGTAATTTTCGATCTCACTAGTGTAATTTCTGATTTCACTAGTGCACTTCCCGACCTCAGTAGTGCATTTTTTTTTTTTTTACCTCACTAGTGCATTTTTTTTAGCACACTAGTGTATTTCCCGACCGAGTAGTATATGTCCACTTCCTAGTCTCATTATTTGTAGACCTCTCGGTCTCACTATTATTAGACCTCCCGGTGGCATTATTAGTAGACCTCCCGATTTTACTATCATTAGACATACCAGTCTCATTATTAGTAGACCTCCCTGTCTCACTATTATTAGGCATCTTGGTCTCATTATTAATAGACCTCATAATCACCAAGCGTCCCATCACGTCCTTTAAAGACACTTGGCCAACATAACCTCTCCACCGAAACTACCTATGACACATGGAGAGCATGTCGAGCGCCCGACATGTGTCCCCTCTTTCCCGCTATATATAGGGAATTTATTGCACTTTTGAGGGGCTTTTGGGTGCCCAACCTACACCACTCTACTCGGAGCCTTTCGACCTTGCGTGGTCGGGCCCTTAATTGTCTCCCCGGTCACATAAATAACCTTTATTTATCTTTCCGAACTCATGTGGTCGGACCTTTATTTAATTTCCTGACCACATCATTCCACCTTCTAATTGATTTCTCAGTCACATTTAAGCACATTTAAACGACCTAAAATAATTTACATCATCACTATAGCTAAAACTAATAAGCCACACCCCACGTACTGCAATCCCACTACTTTGGTTGTGGGATTGGTGTAATAACCATAACATTGCCACTCTTAAAACAAATTGGAAATGTTAACCATTCCAATCTTCTTCTTCAATTTGAGAAACGGTTCTGTCTTCAAAGGTTTTTTAAAAATATCTACAACTTGACACCCATTTGAACAGTACTCAATATTAATTTATCTTTCAGCAACAAACTCTCTAATGGTGTGATACTTGATATCAATGTGTTTGTTGTGACCATGAAAGTTAAGATTCTTGGATAGCGAAATTGCAAACTTGTTACAGAAAATAGTTATATGTGCTTCTTGCTTGTGTTGTAAAAACTCCAAAATTCTCCTTAGCCAAACTGCTTGGGTAGCACAATTTGTTTTTGTAATATATTATGCTCGCTTTTACTGTAGAAAGTGTTACAATTTGCTATTTTTGAAGACTAAGAAAATATAGCAGAACCAAGATAGAAGGCAAATCTCGATGTGTTTTTTCTAGTCTCAACATCTCCATCCCAATCGCTGTCTGTATATCCAACATGCTAAGTTTCATAACTTCATTAGTAAAGTAAAATATTCCATCATTACTCGTACCTTTGACATATCTCATAATTCGCTTTGTTGCAGCATAATGTAATTCTTTTGGTTCCTCCAATAATTTGCTAAGTATACCAACTCCAAAAGAAATATTCAACCTTGTATCCACTAGATACCTCAAACTCCCAATTGGGCTTTTATAAGATGTAACATTCACATTTTTACCACTTTCGTCTTTGGACACCTTCAACTTTTCAGCTACCGGAGTTAAAACTACTTTGGAGTTTTTCATTTTGAATTTTTTCAAAATATCAGCAACATATTTCTTTTGTGATATAAAGATTCCACCATCTATCTAAGCAACTTCAAGACAAAAAAAAAAAAAACAAAAAAACAAAAGGCCCATATCAGTCATTTCAAATCTCAGTGTCTCCCGAATTCTGAGATTAGTTCCAAGTTGTTTCTAGTAAAAATCAAATTATCAACATAGAGACATATTATAACAATATCTCCAGAATTTGTGCATTTGACATATAGAGTATACTCATGAGCGCACTTTCTACAAAATAAGAGTCAATGCAACCATACCATACCCTAGGCGTTTACTTTAAGCTATATAAAGATTTTCTCAATTTGTAAACCTTATTTTCTTTCCCTTTCTTCACAAACTCTACAGGTTGCTCAATATATTATTTTTGGTTTTGTACCAAAATTGGTTGCAATTAATTTTCTATAAATTAAATTCCATATTTTCCAAACAAGACCATATCATCCGCGAACAATTGGTGTGATACGCAGGGCCCATTTCTGGTAATTCTTATACCTTTCTAGTCCCCAGATGATACCTCGATGTTAATTAGGTGAGTGAGTCGCTTAATGCATAGAACGAAGATCAATGGTGATATTGGGTCGCCTTGGCGGATACCCCTACTAGGCTTAAACCAGTTGGAGTTCTCGCCATTTAGGGTTATGGCTAGCCTTGAAGATTATATACAAGACATTATGTTCCTAGTCCACGTGTGGTTGAAGCCCGCTTCTTGCAATGTTTCTTGGATGAATTTTCAGGATAGATGATCGTAGGCCTTTTCGTAGTCTATCTTTAAGATCATCCAGCCATATGTGCCTCTTTTCAACTTCATAGAATTCAGAATTTCTTGATATGCAAGTATATTATCCGAGATTTGTCTCCCGGAAACGAAGCTCGATTGTTACGACCCAATCAATTTCTGCATTATAGCCTTCATTCTTGTTGCCATTGCCTTTGAAATGTTTTGGTATGAAATGTTACTAAGTCTAATTGGTTGAAGCTGTTTGACCGTATCTAGACTTGGAACTTTGGGAATGAGTGCTATCATCGTATCATTACAGCCTTCAGGTAAGATTTCGATTTCAAAAAACTTCATTGCGAGATTGGTGAGGCTTTCTCCCACTATTGTCCAAGTCTGTTGAAAGAAACCTGCATGGTAGCTATATAGTCCGAGCGCTTTAAAAGATGCCATGTCAAATAAAGCTTGCCTGATTTCTGTCTGCGTGAAAGGTTTGTTAACTTGCTGCCAGTCACAACAGTGAAGTTTTGGAAATGTTCCACTCCAACCCTCTTGATTCGAGTTTGTGTCTTCCCCTTTATATAGCTGGGCAAAGTAGTTGCAAATGTGGTTCAGAACATAAGATTCTTCTGATAGCCAACTTCATTGCTCATCTTTCAGCCTAGTGATTCTGGAGCCTGATTTCTTTGCAGCTGTAGCAACATAGTAATATCTAGTGTTTCGGTCACTAGAGGTTATCCATTCTTCGCGTGATCTTTGGACCATAAAAGTTCTTCTTGGAACAGAATCTCCTCGAATTCTTTTTGCAGATTTTTTCTAGTTTGTTCAAGTCGAGAGAGAGAGAGAGAGAGAGAGAGAGAGAGAGAGAGAGAGAGAGAGAGAGATTTTGGATCCCATGAGATCACCTAATAAGATGAGATCATGAGATCCCATCTCAATCATTAAAAATGTTAGAATTGATGGATAGGATTAAAAGTCAACTAACATTTAATTAAGGATAATTTTAAAAGAAAAGGGTGAAGGAGTAATTATATTATAGTGTTTAATTTTGATTATAATTTTTTTTTTAATAATCAAGGACATATAAAATAGTCAGTGCAAAGGATTAGACCCCACATGGCCTAAATCCTACTAACTAAACTAAAAAGATGCAAATGAAGGCCCCTGGGGCTATAACGTACGTGGCCCCAAGTCCCATGCTAGCCGTATAACCAACACTAGACCATAAACTCGGCTAAGTAATGAATAATTAGTAAATGGACTGCACGCCTGCTCTAAGAATCAGCATCACAGCCAACCAACGTGTAGATGAGTGACAAGGGCCCCATAGCACCTCCCTGCCAACCGCACCATAGCGTACCAACACTATAATGCAGTTCGACGAGGCTGCAACCATAATCGCAACATCTCCCGGGGTGCTATTGACTGGCCTACACACGCTCCCATCTATATAAGGGTGTAGAAAATACAGAAATATCGGCACACAGGCCTAAGTCAGGAGATGACAAAAGTGATACAAGGCGGCTCACAGGCCAAACTTTGGCACACAGACCAATGCAAACAGAACCCTAATGGGATTAGCTACTATGGGCCAGCAGCAAACCTAGACTATCGCCAACGGATTTGAAAAACCCCTACCCGGCCACCGAGCCCGGGCCACGATGCAATTTCTTACCGCTTGCACCAACGTTGAGGCCTGGTCTATCTTAAAAGATGCCTGCAAAGGCGAAACCAAGGAAGCCTATAGACCAGTCAATGCCTCTGAGGCCAAAGAAACAAGACCTGCAAAAGATAGGAACATGATAGAACAACCAAACATCCTGTTCCCTTGACCCCAGCTATTTCAATCATCAATTCTACATAAGGTGAGTGTATAAGGTATTGACAGGCTGACGCGAACAAACAACATCCCCCCAGAAATAATGGCCCGTCCCCCCGGAGTCCAGAAGGAACTCAGCTACTATTGGCCAGCAGCAAGCCTGACCAGGTCAACGGATTTGACTAGTCCTGCTCGGTGCACCGTTTAGCCCGAACTAGGGTGCCATGTTGTACTGCCAACACCTTACGTTGAGACTCAGTCCTGACAAGCAAGACTTCATAGCCTCCAAACACCTCACACACTCTCAATTTTTTGCTCACCTCAACTCTTTCTTTTCCTTTCACAATCCCTCATTTTACCACTCCTTTCTTTCCCTCAAAATTGTTTTCCCTCATTTCTTTTCTTTTTTTTTTTACTTTTCTTTCCTTTTTCCATTTTTCTTTTTTCTTTTACTTCTTTCAAAACATAATTATTATTAAAAACCATAACTGAATGAATATAAAGATATAAATGAAATGTGGCTCGCAGGCCCAGAATACACGCAAGCCCACAGTAAAAGCATAACCATGGCGGATCATCCACATCAAAGAAAACATAGGGGATATCATCATTAGCAAGCAGAACCCGTACCCTGGTCGGGAGATCTGTAAAACATACAAAGCGAGCCTCCCCTGGCTTGTCAACAACCCAATCAGCTAGAGCCTGTGCGGGCAAATTAAACCAAGATGGACACATAGTGACAGAGATAGACCCACATGAGCACAGAAAGCGGAGCCGAGATACTACATCATCAAGTGGCCACGGCGGCCGAGTCGAGACATCAAGAAGCCTCCAAACTCAGCCAGCGTGGCCTCCAACTCAACCTCCGTGTGTCCGCCAGCGCGGCACCACTCTAGACAGGAGAAAAACACTCGAAACAATCCTTGGGCATGCTCTCCCTGCTCAAACCATGCCACTCCGTAGCAAAGTCCACCCGCTGGGTTGCGTACCAAAGCTGCAGCCCCCCCCCCCCCCCCCCCACAGCCGCTGACAAAGATACATTAGTCTTAATAGCTCCTGCCGCAGGTGGGGCCCACCTGACGGTCCTAACGACTCGTCTCGGCACATGTGCCTCCAGATATGCAACGATCGTCCTCCAGTTTGGGGGTAGGATATGCTGTGTAGGCCAACGCCTGAACAAGCACTCCACGACCCCTCTAGCTACCCCAAATATCACTCGCGCAACACTCGGGGCACCCCGCCCATGCATACACCCATTACGGTGTTTCCACAACTCCCACATCACCAAGCAAGGCAACCTGTCAACCACAAAAGAAAATAAAGGATTACACGTCCCCCCATGGCCCCAGCTAGCGACCAATGTCCTAAGACTCCGGTGCCGCGACTGTAGGCCTAGGGACGCCAGAAAATAGCTCCATACAGCTTTTTCCGTTTCCCCATCATAAAAAACATGTGCAATAGTCTCAGAATCTGGGGATTGACAACAGCTACATTTCGACACAAGCACATGGCCAAAACGAAACAAGGCATCGTCGGTGGGTACCCGCCCTCGAAACACTCTCCAAGCCAGGAAAGACACCTTAAAAGGAAGGTGCTTACGCCAGCACTTAGCCAGAAGAGGATCCGTGCAATGGGCTGAACAGGCCTAAGATAGGCCTTAGCCGAGGAAAAATAAAACATACCATCAGAAGCTTGAACCAAAGCGGGATATCCCGCGACCCTTGGTTAATCCGGGACAAGTCCACAGTGACCCCAGCATATAACAGCTCCTCGTGACCAGTGAGATCAAGTACACCATCGTGTATGTAATCTATTAGCATTTCCCGGGAATAAGATTGTGACACCCCAAAAATCCACATTCAATCCATGGATTAATTGAGTAATTAATCCTATTTTTATTTGAGGAATTAATTCCTAAAATCCTGATTTTTAATACTCAAGGACTAGAATTTGACTAGTCAACCTTTAAGTTGTGTTGTACCTTGTGCTTTGAGGAGAGTTCCCTTGTTCCTTACACTTTCTAAGGGTTAGTAAGGGTATTCTTGTCTTTTCACCAAGAGTTAGTATTATAACCTAACCTAGAAGACTTCTTCATTTCATTCCTTACAATTCCTAGAAAATAGTTCTACCTTCTCTCTAGAAAAGAAGTGTAGCTTATTCTCCAAGCCAAGTTGAGACCCTTGTCAAGATTTCAAGATTTGCTTCCAAGATTCAGCCTTTCACCTATTTAGGCATCTAGGAGGGTAAGATCTAAGTTCGTCTTGTGTTTTTGGTTCCATCTTAGTTGTCTTTTTCTTAAAGGAAGGATCTTTATGATCTTTTGGTTTAATCTTGAAGTGGGTTTGGAAAGTAAGCCTTGTGGAGAGCTTGTTGTGGTGTAAAGTGAAGTCTTTTGGTCTTCAAGAGGTAACCCATGCTCTACAAAACCTATTTTGCTTACCTATATGTGATGTCTTGGATTCTACATGTGTTTTGCTATGAAATGTGAGGGTTTATGCATTTGTCTTGTGATATTGCATATCTAGAGCTTGTGTTTAGGGTTCCTTTGTGCCATTTCTTGGCATTTTCCATGGTTCAAGTCATTTTGTTGTGTTTGGTGAGATTTGGCATGTTTTGGACTTGAATTTGTGTTTGGAGAAGAAAATCCCTGAAGGGATTTGTTGTGGTACAGGGTTGTTCCCGCGGGCGGAATGGCGGGCGGGGCACCACCTGCCGGCCTACCCGCGGGTACATAGCCTGTGGGATGGTGTTCCCGCGGGCGGAACCACGGGTGGGGCACTACCCGTGGGTCCACCTGCGGGTACACGAGTGGTGTTTGTTCGGGATTTGTTCCCCGTGATTTGTTTGACTCGGTATTTGGTCTTTTGGCTTCCCGTTGTTCTTTTGTGGAACTATTTGAGTGTCTTCTTGATGTTTCGTACGTCTAGAGCTATATGGTAGGTATCCATGTAGGACTTTGGTGTCTTGAATCGTGCTAAGTGTTCAACATTGTGTTTCGTTGGACCAAGAGGTGTCTTGTGTGTTCCTCGGAACTATCTTGAGTTTCCCCGTTGATAAGCATGCTAGTTCGTTGTCTTAATGCTAGTGTGTGAGTTGTTTGTACCTTCCGTTTGGTTGATGATAACTTGTGTTATTCATCGTTGTTGTCGTTGGGCTGTGACCCATTCCTTGATTGAGTATGTTTCATACCTTCGTTGTGATCCGTTGTTTGACTCTTGTTGAGTTGTGGTGCGTGTGTGTCTTTACCTGGATTGCAGGATTAGTGGTATGGGACATTAGTCACCAAGGTATTGCAGCGGTCCTCGTGGTGGCCGTGACGTGATTATGGAGTTGTGGCCTGAGTGATGGGTCCACGTTTATTGGGGGATAACATGTGTTATCCGGGCATGTGTTGTCGTGATTGGTGGTGTTCGTTGGTGGTTGTTGGTGGGGGACGACGGTCCCGGGGGAATAAGGTTGGACTAAGAAGTACAAGGGTCCTGGAGGTAATGGTTGGAAAAGAAGGTACAAGGTTGGGGTAGCCATAAGGTTGGAACAGGGCATAAGGAAGGCATACCAACTCGTGATGGGTGATGTTGGGGCTTGTAAAGCCGGCGTTGTGTGATCTTCTCTCGTGACGTGTGTAGTCACGGAGGCTTGTGTTGTTGTGGCATGTGTTGCCGTTGGGTGAGTCTCTATCCTTGCGTGTGGTTAACCTTTGTGGTTTGGGATGTGTTACCGTGTTATCCTTGAGAGTGATGAGTCTTGTGTTGACAATTGATCGTGGTTTTAACTTATATATATGTATTCCGTTTGGAAAATGGTTTTTACATCTTATATCTATGTATTTATGATACTTAACGGTATTGGTGGGTTACCAGCATTATTCGCTGACTGGGCGTCGTCCCAATGTTTATCTTTGTATCTTTCAGGTGATGTTTAGACGAGCGCGATGTCTAGAGCCTGGTAGCTTAGCACCTTTATCCTTACTTTTGTGGCCTGTGCTGTAACACCCCTGATTTTTAAGACATTTAAAACTTAATAATAAAGGTAATATCTCATTAAATCCCAAAGCGTAACATAAGTGTACGGGGTGCTATGCCACACCTGGGCTAGAGAACCCAGGTGCACAGGCTGTCTAACTACTATCCTCTGAAATATAAATGCATAACATGGCACGCAGGCCGAAAGGGAAACTATACTACTTCTACGCTCCAGTTCTAGCGCGCACCAGTGCTCTAATCCTTTGTGCCTGAAAGCCAAATATATCTGTTCAGCGAAAGATGCTGGTAACCCACACCAACGCGTTGAAATGCAATACATATAGATATATATATATAGATATACGAAAACCATTTTGAGCATGAAGATATATCCTACGAACTCTAGCTTTTAAAACCGGGAATGACCCGACAGATAAGGCCAGACACAAGCAACAGTTATAACAGTCATATGCAGTTCGCAATAGATAAGGCAGATAAGGCAAGGCATAAACAGTGATCACCACCCATCATAATCAATCCCCAACCTAAATCCCACAGTCACATTTCTCCAAGACACCCATAATCACAGCTCATCCATATCACAACACATAGCACACTTTGTTGGCGCCACAGGACCAATCGCATGCCCATACATGAGGGTCAGCGCATATAGCTCTGACACGGCCCCGCAGCACCCTGCCCCGTATCGCAACACGGAGGGGTCGATCGCAACCGACCGATGAACCGCAGCTCATCATAGTGTTTGATCGCAACCAAACAGTGGACCGCAGCCCAAGAGAGTGTGTTACCTGACTGTAGCCAGGAATTCCCATCTGACTACAGCCAGCTTCTGAACCGCAGCTCAGGAAAATGTCATCTGTTTGCAGCCAGGAATTCCCATCTGACTACAACCAGCTTCTGGACCGCAGCCCAGGATACCGTCGTCCGACTATAGCCAGGAATTCCCATCTGACTGTAGCCGGCTTCTGAACCGCAGCTCAGGATAACCAATCCGATCGCAACCGAATTGGGGCAACACGCACACATAACACATAGCAAGCACATGCAGCCCACATTACACATTGGGAAGGGGGATAAAGCGTATAACAAAACCTATGCGTGATCCACCACATACTAAGAATAGTCCTAAGGGGTTCATACTTCTTCCACCTTGGTCAACGGGATACCAATTCAACTAGCATGCAATATAATAGACTCATAAACCTACGAACGGTACCCGAAATGTCAAACTAGACATAGGCACGACAAACGGGGTCCGTTGGGACACCACGGGGATCGGGGAAACATCAAACGGGGAAGCCGGGGTCCCGAGGGGGGGAAAATTCCAGCGGGTAGCCGGTGGGTGGGGGTCCACCCGCCGGCTGCCCGCCGGACAATACTGTTCCGGGCAGCGGGTCGCCGGCGGGCAGCTGCCCGCCCGCCTGCTGCCCGCTGCCGGAACAGTGTTCTCGGCCGTGGGTAGGTGGCGGGTCCCCTACCCCCCACTGACTCTTTCATCAAGTTTTCATCCCGGGAACCGTTGTGGAACCCGAAACCATGCTTAGACACTTTTCAACGTAATTAACGACAACACATAGACAATTAACGGATCAAATACGATAAACGAACGGCACATAACCTATCATGCTTTTCTAATCATAATCCACACCCAAACATGTGATTTCCCCACCCGATAACCCAAGAATAATAACATACGATACAACCTAGGGTTCTAATTATTTTTATATCAACAAGAATGCGATTCATCTTCTAATTGCAAGATTCGATAAGAATAACACATAAACATCGAGGATGCCAATTAATCACCAAGAACATCATAATCATCAAGAACAACACATAATCATCAAAATCCCAATTAATCATCAAGAACATCCTAATTATCAAGAAACTCCCAATATCAAGATTATCAAGATTCCCCATGGAATCCTCAAATCAACATCAATAATAATTACCATAATTTCGCCATTCCCAATAATATGGGGGAAACCCTAAGGGGAAATCATAGCTATGAAAATAGGTTTTGTTGAGACGTGGGTTACCTCTTAGCCTTAATTAATTCCTTGGCTATGAAGGATCTTTCTTTAAGCTTTCTTGCTTTCTTGATTTCTTCTAAGGGGATTCTTGGAGCTCTCCTGGGGTGATGGGCGTTTATGCGTGTGGGAGGGGGTTTTAGGTGCTCCCTAAGTTCCCTATTTATAGATCCAAGGGTTTATTTAGAGTTTATTCCTATTGGGTTTAGGGGTTGGGTTTATATAATTGGGCCCATGGGCTATGGTGGTCTTTTTCCCTAATTAACCATTATAATTTATTCTTTCTCCTGGGTTATTAATTAATTAATTAATTAATCAGTTGGTTTTAGGGTCCGTAACACGGGGGTGTTACACTCTCCCCCCCTTAACAGGAAGCTTCGTCCCCGAAGCTTGGCCCTGTGACAAAAAGAAAGGAAAGTTTTCCCTTAGTTACCTGGAGTGAACAGCTCGGGGTACCGCTCCTTCATTGTGTCTTTAAGTTCCCATGTGGCTTCCTCGGTCCCGTGGTTGCGTCCAGAGAACCTTTACCATTTCCACGACTCGGTTCCGGGTATTTCTTGTTTTGGTGTCCAGGATTCTTACGGTTTCTCTTCGTATACTAGGGACTCGTCGAGGTCCACGGTCTCGTGTTGGAGTACGTGGCTTGGATCGTGTATGTATTTCTTTAGCTGAGATACGTGGAACACGTTGTGTACTTGTTCTAGCTCGGCGGGTAAGGCGAGACGGTAGGCCAAGTCTCCGATTCTCTCCACGATTTCGTACGGGCCGATGAACCGGGGGCTGAGTTTTCCTTTCCTCCCGAACCTCATTACCCCTCGAGTGGGCGAGATCCTTAGCCATATCTTGTCCCCGAGGCTGAATTCGGCTCGCTTCCTTTTTAGGTCGGCGTACGACTTCTGGCGGTCTTGGGCGGCCTTCATCCTTTCCTGGATGCGTTTGACCTTAGCTATGGTGTCTTGTAGGTATTGGGGGCCCAGTGTTACCGGGTTGACCATATCTTCCCAGCATAATGGGGTTCTACATCTCTGACCATACAGTGCTTCATATGGTGCCATGCGAATGCTCGCGTGGTAGCTGTTGTTGTACGAGAACTCGATGAGGTCTAGGTGTTCTTCCCACGTTCCTCGGATGTCGAGCGCGCAGGCTCTTAGCATGTCTTCGAGGGTTTGGATGGTTCTTTCGGTTTGGCCGTCTGTGGTGGGGTGAAAGGCCGTGCTTAGCTTTAGTCGCGTCCCCAACGCCGCTTGTAGTGATTTCCAGAATTGCGAGAGGAACCTGGAATCTCGGTCGGACACAATGTTCCGGGGAACTCCGTGGTATTTCACTACCCGGTTTACGTAAGCTTGGGCTAGTTGCGTCATCGTCCATGTTTCTTTCATGGCAATGAACCGCGCTGTCTTGGTGAGACGATCCACTATGACCCAGATTTTATCCTTACCGGTTTTTGTTGGGGGTAGCCCTCCGACGAAGTCCATGGATATGGAATCCCATTTTCCTTGTGGTATTTCAAGGGGTTGTACGAGTCCCTTGGGTTTGCATCGTTCGGCTTTTACCCTTTGGCAGTTCAGGCACTTGGCCACAAAGTCTGCGACTTCCTTTTTCATATTCGGCCACCAAAATGATTTCTTTACGTCTTGGTATAACTTGTCACCGCCTGGGTGGACAGAGTAAGGGGAGTTGTGTCCTTCCTCCAAGATCTGCTGTTTCAAGTGGGGGTGCGTTGAGGGTACACACCACCTCCCTTTGTAGCGGAGGCTGCCGTCTGGGTGCGCTTCGAAGGGGCCCTCTTTCCCTCGAGTCAGGTCGCGGCGGATTTTATCTAGTTCCGGTCCTGTTGTTGTCCTGATTTGATTTCCTCGAAGAGGGTGGGCACGGCCTGTGTGTTGAGTCGATAGGCATTGGGCGAGTTTGTCCCTGCTCTATTATTTCCAAGTGTAGCCTTTGGAAGTCCCTGTACAGATGGTCCGGTAGGACCCACGTAGTGTTAAGGGAGTGATTTGTCTTCTGGCTTAGGGCATCTGCCACCACGTTGGCTTTTCCCTCGTGGTATTGAATGTCTAGGTCGTAGTCCTTTATGAGTTCCAGCCATCTTCGTTGTCTCATGTTTAGGTCCTTCTGAGTAAAAATGTACTTCAGGCTCTTATGGTCGGTGTAGATCTTGCATTGTACTCCATACAGGTAGTGCTCCAAATTTTCAGTGCGAATACGATAGCGGCTAGCTCGAGGTCATGGGTGGGGTAATTTTCTTCGTGGGTTTTGAGTTGCCTGGATGCATAAGCTATTACCTTGCCATTTTGCATTAGTACGCATCCCAACCCCTTCTTGGATGCGTCGCTGTAGACTTCAAACCCTTCCGATCCGGAGGGTATGGCTAGCACGGGTGCAGTGGTTAGTTTATCCTTTAATGCTTGGAAGGCCGAGATGCAGTCGTTGTCCCAACGGAAGGGGGTTTCCTTTTTCATGAGCTTAATGAGGGGTTGGGCTATCTTGGTGAAGTCGGATACGAATCTCCTGTAGTAGCCTGCTAGACCTAGGAAGCTTCGGACTTCCGAGAGTGAGTTCGGCGTGGTCCATTCTTTAACGGCGCGAACCTTAGCGGGGTCCACTCTAATCCCCTCCTTGGTTATCACGTGGCCCAAGAAGGCTACGCTGTCTTGCCAGAATTCGCACTTGGAGAATTTAGCGTAGAGTTGATTCTCCCTGAGGGTTTGCAGAGATATGCGTAGGTGCTTCTCATGTTCTTCTTTATTTCGGGAGTAGACTAGGATTTCGTCGATGAACACGATGACGAAGTCATCCAGGTGAGGTCGGAATACTCGATTCATGAGGTCCATGAATATGGCAGGCGCGTTAGTGAGGCCGAAAGGCATTACGGTAAACTCGTAGTGGCCGTAACGTGTTCCAGAAGGCCGTTTTCTGGATGTCCGGTTTGGCCACTTGGATCTGGTGATATCCGGATCTTAGGTCGATCTTCGAGAACACCCCTGCCCTTTGAGTTGGTCGAATAAGTCATCTATTCGGGGAAGGGGTACTTATTCTTTATAGTAACTTGGTTGAGTTCTCGGTAGTCGATGCACAGGCGCATGCTCCCATCCTTCTTCTTAACGAATAGTACCGGTGCTCCCCATGGGGAGGTGCTGGGCCGAATGTAACCCTTATCTAGCAGTTCTTGGAGTTGTGTTTTCAGTTCCTTCATTTCCTTTGGTGCTAGCCGGTAGGGTGGTTAGAGATTGGGGCGGCGCCCGGCATGAGGTCTATGGTGAACTCGACCTCTCTGGTTCGGGGGTGCCCGGGAATCTCGTCCGGGAAGACGTCGGTGAACTCGTTCACCACTGGGATGGCTTGTGGTTCGGGTGTTTTGGCGTTGAGGTCTTCGACTGAGCATAAGAAGGCCTCCTTTCCTTGGCCCAGATACTTCTTAATTTTCATCATGTTTATCAGCTTGATCCCTGGATCCTGGCGGGCACTGCCGGTACGACACCCTCTTACCGTTTGGCCCTCGTAGGACCACTTTCTGCTCTCCGCACAGGATTTGCGCTTAGAACTTCCCTAGCCAATCCATGCCCCAAGATTACTTGCATCCCATCCAATTGAAACTGGATCAGGTTACTGGGAAATTCCACTCCCTGAATGGTGATCATTACATGCTCGTACATGCGATCACATTTTATGACCTCGCCTGAGGCCACCTTGACTTGGAGTCGGACCTTGGTGGTGGGCGTTAAGACCGAGCTGGGCGGCGAACTCGGTTGCTATAAACGAGTTGGTAGCCCCTGAGTCGAATAATATGACAGCGGGGGTGGCGTGCACTAGGAAGGTTCCGGAGACTATGTTGCTATCTCCGATCCTGGCCTTGCTTAGGGTGAGGATTCTCCCCCGGGTAGTCGGCGCGATGGTTTGGTCAAGTGGGCGGTTTTGGGGTTCTTAGCTTCCTTGGCGAGAATTGGACGACTTCCTCCAGGTTTCCTTTTATACCCCAGTTGCATCCCTGGAGGCGGGTCCGCTACCTGTTGTAGCTGACATGCCTTGCATAGGCCTCTCGAGGGTCTTTGGTTTCCTGGGCGGCCAAGGACCTCTGGTGTTCGGGCTTAAGGCCCGTTAGGAATTTCCTGACTTTGATCCCTTCGGTGGGTACTAGCTCGGGGGCGAGGCGAGCCAGTTGGCAGAATCGTCGGTAGTATTCTGAGACCGGGGCCGTCCCCTGTCTTAGATTGAGGAATTCCTCGCACATGGCGGCCTTCAGGTGGTTGGGGTAGAACTGTTCTCGTAACTGTGTCTTTAAGTTCTCCCAGTTGAATCCGGGGTCTTGCTCGTACGTAGGCCCCTCGCGGGCCCACTAGTTGTCGGCCTCGTGCTTGTAATAGAAGGAGGCTATCCTGACCCGGTGGCGTTCGGGGCATTGGGTCGCCCTGAACACCTTGTCGAATGTCTCAATCCATTCCTCGAGGGTTGTGGGGTCTTCGTCCCCCGAGAGGTGGGTGGTTGATGGCCGAGACTTGGTGGTGGATTTCCAAGTTCTCGTCTGTTGGCAGAGGTTGGGGTACGATAGTACTTAGTGCCTGGGCAATTTGGGTCAGGCGTTGTACGGCTTGAGTCAAGATTTCTTGAGAGGGGTGTCCCGGTGCTCCTGACTGTTTCTTCTTGGGTGCCATTTTTGGCGATTAAAGGTCGATATTACTTTGTGTTTCAATCTTGATATAATAAGTGGGGAAGGGATTCCTAATATTAGAGAGGGATAAAGTGAGAGGAGGTTATGTGTAGGTTTCACAATCTCACGCGCGGTCCTAAGATTCCTGAGTCCTATGTTCCTAAATATCTAGAGTTCAAGCTTAATGTCATAAAGTCCGGTCTTAAGAGTCTTTCCTAGGGTCAAACTTAGTCTCTGATACCAACTGTAACACCCCTGATTTTCAAGACATTTAAAACTTAATAATAAAGGTAACATCTCATTAAATCCCAAAGCGTAACATAAGAGTACGGGGTGCTATGCCACACCTGGGCTAGAGAACCCAGGTGCACAGGCTGTCTAACTACTATCCTCTGAAATGTAAAGGCATAACATGGCACGCAGGCCGAAAGGGGAAACTATACTACTTCTACGCTCCAGTTCTAGCGCGCTCCAGTGCTCTAATCCTCTGTGCCTGAAAGCCAAATATATCTGTTCAGCGAGAGATGCTGGTAACCCACACCAACGCGTTGAAATACAATACATATAGAGATATATATAGATATACAAAAACCATTTTGAGCATGAAGATATATCCTACGAACTCTAGCTTTTAAAACCGGGAAGGACTCGACAGATAAGGCCAGGCACAAGCAACAGTTATAATAGTCATATGCAGTTCGCAATAGATAAGGCAGATAAGGCAAGGCATAAACAATGATCACCACCCATCATAATCAATCCCAACATAAATCCCACAGTCACATTTCTCCAAGACACTCATAATCACAGCTCATCCATATCACAACACATAGCACACTTTGTTGGCGCCACAGGACCAATCGCATGCCCATACATGAGGGTCAGCGCATATAGCTCTGACACGGCCCCGCAGCACCCTGCCCGTATCGCAACACGGAGGGTCGATCGCAACCGACCGATGAACCGCAGCTCATCATAATGTTTGATCGCAACCAAACAGTGGACCGCAGCCCAAAGAGTGTGTCATCTGACTGTGGCCAGGAATTCCCATCTGACTACAGCCAGCCTCTGAACCGCAGCTCAGGAAAGATGTCACCTGATTGCAGCCAGGAATTCCCATCTGACTACAAGCTTCTGGACCGCAGCCAGGATACCGTCATCCGACTATAGCCAGGAATTCCCATCTGATTGTAGCCGGCTTCTGAACCGCAGCTCAGGATAACCAATCCGATCGCAACCGAATTGGGGGAACACGCACACATAACACATAACAAGCACATGCAGCCCACATTACACATTGGGAAGGGGATAAAGCGTATAACAAAACCTATGCGTGATCCACCACATACTAAGAATAGTCCTAAGGGGTTCATACTTCTTCCACCTAGGTCAACGGGATACCAATTCAACTGGTATGCAATACAATAGACTCATAAACCTACGAACGGTACCCGAAACATCAACTAGACATAGGCACGACAAACGGGGTCCGTTGGGACACCACGGGGATCGGGAAAACATCAAACGGGGAAGCCGGGTCCCGAGGGGGGAAAATTCCAGCGGGTAGCCGGTGGGTGGGGGTCACCCCGGCTGCCCGCCGGACAATACTGTTCCGGGCAGCGGGTCACCGGCGGCAGCTGCCCGCCCGCCTGCTGCCCGCTGCCGAACAGTGTTCTCGACCGTGGGTAGGTGGCGGGTCCCCTACCCCCCTACCCCCCACTGACTCTTTCATCAAGTTTTCGTCCCGGGAACCGTTGTGGAACCCGAAACCATGCTTAGACACTTTTCAACGTAATTAACGACAACACATAGACAATTAACGGATCAAATACGATAAACGAACGGCACATAACCTATCATTCTTTTATAATCATAATCCACACCCAAACATGTGATTTCCCCACCCGATAATCCAAGAATAATAACATACGATACAACCTAGGGTTCTAATCACTTTTTATATCACAAGAATACGATTCATCTTCTAATTGCAAGATTCGGTAAGAATAACACATAAACATCGAGGATGCCAATTAATCACCAAGAACATCATAATCATCAAGAACAACACATAATCATCAAAATCCCAATTAATCATCAAGAACATCATAATTATCAAGAAACTCCCAATATCAAGATTATCAAGATTCCCCATGGAATCATCAAATCAACATCAATAATAATTACCATGATTTCCATTCACAATAATATGGGGGAAATCCTAAGGGGAAATCATAGCTATGAAAATAGGTTTTGTTGAGACATGGGTTACCTCTTAGCCTTAATTAATTCCTTGGCTATGAAGGATCTTTCTTTAAGCTTTCTTGCTTTCTTGATTTCTTCTAAGGGGATTCTTGGAGCTCTCTTGGGGTGATGGGCGTTTATGCGTGTGGGAGGGGGTTTTAGGTGCTCCCTAAGTTTCCTATTTATAGATCCAAGGGTTTATTTAGAGTTTATTCCTATTGGGTTTAGGGGTTGGGTTTATATAATTGGGCCCACGGGCTATGGTGGCCTTTTTCCCTAATTAACCATTATAATTTATTCTTTCTCCTGGGTTATTAATTAATTAATTAATTAATCAGTTGGTTTTAGGGTCCGTAACACGGGGTGTTACATACCCCAATTTGGTTGCGATCGGATTGGTTATCCTGAGCTGCGGTTCAGAAGCTGGCTGCGGTCAGATTGGTATTCCTGAGCTGCGGTTCAGAAGCTGGCTGCGGTCAGATTGGTATCTGGCTGCGGTCAAATGACATTCTCTGGCTGCGGTCCATCGTTTGTTGCGATCAAACGTTTCTATACGAGCTGCGGTTAGTCCTTTATCCTGGCTGCGGTCAGATGACACTCTCTTGGGCTGCGGTCCACTGTTTGGTTGCGATCAAACATTATGATGAGCTGCGGTTCATCGGTCGGTTGCGATCGACCCCCCGTGTTGCGATACGGGCATGGTGCTGCGGGGCCGTGTCAGAGCTATATGCGCTGACTCTCATGTATGGGCATGCGATTGGTCCTGTGGCGCCAACAAAGTGTGTTATGTGTTGTGATATTGATGAGTTGTGATTATGAGTGTCTTGGGGGATGTGACTAAGGGATTTACATTGGGGATTGTTCATGTTGGGGTATGATTATTGTTTATGCTTTGCCTTATCTGCCTTATCTGTTGTGAACTGCATATGCTCGTTATAACTGTTGCTTGTGTCTGGCCTTATCTGTCGAGTCATTCCCGGTTTTAAAAGCTAGAGTTCGTAGGATATATCTTCATGCTCATAATGGTTTTCGTATATCTATATATATCTCTATATGTATTGTATTTCAACGCGTTGGAGTGGGTTACCAGCATCTCTCGCTGAACAGATATATTTGGCTTTCAGGCACAGAAGATTAAGTCACTGGAGTGCGCTAGAACTTAGAAGTAGATAGGTTCCCTTTTTGGCCTGCGTGCCACGTTTACGTATTTATGCTTTGAGAATATTAGTTAGTTAGCCTGTGCACTTGGGTTCTCTAGCCCAGGTGTGGCATAGCACCCCGAACGCTTGTATTTATATCTTGGGATTTAATAAGATTCTACCTTTAT